>NC_132880.1:35922841-35987841 GCF_030463535.1 Salminus brasiliensis | reverse complement strand
AGATTTAGAGATTTTTATTGGTCTATTCATCCAGAATTATTTGCATATTCTACAGGGCAGCTACAGGCTTCAAACAATGGAGAAAACTAAAAATGGCCAAAAAAGGACGTGGTTTTCAGCAGACAGCAGTGATATTTAGGAATGCTACATATCATCACTGATATCTCCAAATACAGGAAAAGGCAAAAACATTTGTTGCTTTGAAAATGAGAATATAAGTAAATGTAAATATATTAAACTAATAAATTATATTATATTATATTAATTAAATATACTATTTTATATTACATTTCAAAGCATTTCTTCCCAAAAATGGAGAAGGAGAAGCATCTTTGATCAAATGATGTAGAAAAAAATTATAAAGAGAATAAATTATATTTAGGAAAAGTTTAATGTATAATATTTACACTAAAAACATGAACTTAATATTATATTCATTTGAAAACAGACGTCTCAAACTTGGAACCCCACGTTCACTTGTGTGAGAGTGCAGTGGTCACTGATGATTTTGTGCCTGTGTTGAGATGGCTCAGCCTGTGTTGCTTTTTGACAGAGAGTATAACTGTAAGAACTGGTCAATGAAAACATAAATGTCAAAGTGTTGTGTGTGGTGAGTCACAGAGGATATGCTTTCCTTTCCTTTTTTTTGGTTAGACATTTCCTTTTTTGCACATAGTTCTAGCATGTGTAAGGAAACCAGAGCAGAGGTCCCTGCAGAATCACTCCCTTTGGCCTGCACTCAAGCCATCAACTGTTCCAGTGGTGGCCACTTTCCCAGGCCAGGAAAAAGAGGAGATACACTGATTGTGGTTAACAGCAAAAACATCTGAGGCAGGTGCATTATGGGCCAACTCCGCTCGAATGGTCTATTCAAGAAACACAATGTGTTCCTCTCGCCTATGCCGTACAAAGTTTAGATGGTGGGAGGTGGCGTTGATGAAATAACTGTGCCAATAAATGAGGACATGTCACATTCTGCAGGACTGGGGCTTAGGAGCGCAGAAGCGTAGTAGAACACCCCTCATGACCATGCTGAGATCAGACAAGGAGAACATATGATGTTGATTTGCTCCACAGATATTTGTTGTCATTGCAGAGGAAGGTCCAGTTCAAAGAAGTTCAATGGCTGTTTCAGTGTTCGTACACAATAGGATGTACGTGGGCTTTTTGTGGGATTGAGTGAACTAAATGGATGTGTAATTGGGTGGGAGTTCACTCTGATGCAAGGCAGTGTTCCAAAAGAGCATGTACTCAAGACTCCAGCATGTTTATGTGTGAAAGGGGAAGAACGAGAAGCTTGTGGGGAATTGGAAGAGTAAAAAAATTATCACTCGCTGAAACAGCATTTTCACAGTAGCAATCACTTGATGAACAATTTGTACAAATGAACAAAATAACAGTTTGTACAAAGAAACCAGTACATGGGTAAATTATGCAACATACAACATAATGTATTAGTAAATATTGATTTTACACCTGTCAGGAATTAGTAAAGAGGTATGCTGTGTATGTGCGCATTAAAGAAAATATTGGCTATATTGTTTTTTATTATTAAAAGAGGTAAAAAAATGCAGAATTTAAAGTTGACTTTGGCTGGGCTGACAAATGCTCAGATGCTGTTTTACATGCATTTACAACCCTGTTATTTAGCTACAGAATACATTCATTTTACTTTTATGGGAAGCCTGTGATGAGTACTGCTTTAATTGGCTGGCTTATGTCACTGCAATGGAACACATGTACAAAATATAGCATAGCATAGCATAGCCTAGCCTAGCATCCCATAGCTTTTATGACTGGAACAAGAACAAAATATTTGTTGCAATTATTCAAGGGTCTTACCCTATAGTGTTTCTGTCTTCTTAGCATGGTATGTCGATAGCCAGCTGAAGAGATTGTACCTGGTCAGTCTAGCATTAGCTTTTAGCCTGTTATCCTGTGAAGCCCCCCGAGCATGTCGACCCTTCTCCCTCACTGTAAAAAGTTGTGGTTCCATTTCATTCTGTTCTATAGAAATGAAGACAAAATTGTTTGCCATATTGTCACATACGAGTCTGTGTAGTAGAGATCAGAGGCAGAGCCAGACTTCATTGAATTTACAGCACAGACTGAAGGCCTAGAAGTAAAGTGGAATTTTCCACTGGATACCCAGTTTGTCCAGTAAGTATCATGTTTAGACAGTAAAAGTGCAGAGAGTCAGCAAACACTGGTGACAAAGTACAAATAACTATCTAACAAATCAAACAAACAAATACCATCTAACTATGCTATCACTAGCTGACTGGCTAACAACTAATCCGATCATCGTGGCTTTTTTATGCTAAAATCAGACTTACTAAAAAGCAGCAAATGTCTTTGTACACAGTGTCTCTTAATGCCACCAACAGCACAGCATGGCATGATTAATACAGTAGTAGTATCATTCACTAGCTAGTTGCCTGACAGCTTGACTATAACTCAGCCACTCCGAATATTGAACAGAAAGATCATGGAGACAGTCTGTTTAAGCCAAGGCTGTCAATCACTCAATTTCAAAGTGTTTAGCAGAATAAGGCTTTAAACACTGAGGGAAAATAAAAAATGTGCCAGTATTAGCACAGGGAAAACTAACTGTTAGACACTGAAGATGGACAGACAGTTTAGAGAAGAAAATGAGATGGAAAATGGGCTGTTTGTCACTGAAACATATGGGGATGGGTGGAGCTATGCATCATTTTGCAACCAGCCAGCAGAAGCTAGACCTGTGGTGGCTTCTCTTTTGAGAGACGTTGTGCTACCCATGCTTGGTTCAACCTGACAAAATAACTTTATGTGGTAACAAGCAATTGAACTGGGTTTGTTCAAAATAAATACTTTGAATGATTCATTTTTTAATTGAATAAACCCAGTTCAGTCGTTTGTTTCTTGTTTTACAGTGCTTCTCCAGTCACACTAGCATTAACCTTTAGCATCACTTCCATTTTCTGGAAGAGTTTAGCCTTGAAAGGCTTTTGCTACTAGGCAGGGTGTATGTAAATAGTGAGAGTGTAAATAAAGTTAGGTTAGGTAACTTAATTTGTGGGGTTTGAAATTGGCCCAATTTGAAATTGGTCCAAAAATACAGCTCTGTTTCAGTTCTGCCGGATTTTCTTCTAAAACAGGAGACTACGGTATCTCTTTCATGTACTGAGCTCCCATTATTCAACCATGCCAAGATAAATACAGTTGAAATGTGAACAAAATCATTCAGAGTGTGAAATGCTCTGGTCTATGGAAACCTACCAAGACAGATTTGTTGACAGCAGACGTCTAAAGAGTTTAGCCTTTATTAAACGTTTTTCCCCTAAAACCTGCCCTCTTAGAAAAAAATGACCAAACTATCCTCACAGTTACAAACGGCACCTTTTACAAACAGTTTTTACATTACCTTACTGAAAAGTTACTACCTTTGCACAAAATGTTGAACTCAGTGTCACAAACTAACAACCTGCATTGCCCCCTGTACAATGCACAGCTATTGAGTCTGTGTTTTGCACCATGGGTGGTCTTATGGCAGAATGCTGAGGTATTGTATGCATTATTGATACAGCAAACTACTGTGCTATCATTTCGTCTTAGAACCTGTTTTGCCTGGATAGTACTGTGGGAATGAAGTCATGTCCTCTGGGTAACATCTGGAAAGCAACTCTGCAGGACAGCATTCACACCCTTCCGCTCTCCTTCCTTATTCTCAGACACACAATGCTGTTATCCAACCGTGCCTGGCCTAGTCTAAGGATAAGGCCAAGGCTACTGTCGTCCATCCCACAGTTCCCCAGCATCCTCTAGTATTGAAAGACCCAACTTGTTTTCCACTCTGAGACTATAAAATTTGACGAGGGTAGCTGCGGAGCTGTTATTGCCTGTGCTTTGTTTTACTAATCCCACTCTGATTAATTCTTGAACTGCAAAAGTTAACCCCTCAAATGCCCAGGAAACACTGGCAGGTCCAGGCTTCTATTCCTCACTCCTGTACCTTAAGAGTAATTCAGCCAGCCTGCATTGTTATGGAATAAAAAGCCATAGGACGCAATAAACCTGAGATTTGAGGGAGTTAAACACTTGTTAAGCTCTCTGTAATTACCACTTACTATACTTGTAGTCATGCCAACCTCAACCAGGAACAAATTCACATCCACTCTGGCCAGTGTCATTCATTACCACACAAAACAATGTTTTAGTTTACTGACATGATCAGTGCAACGATAGAGTGACAGATAAAAAGGGCCTTGCATACACTCCCTCTTACTTACCTGCTGAGGATCATGAGTCAGCACTGCTATGTATCATTCATGGCAAAACAGCTTTTGGCAAGACTGCGAAGAAGGTTGTTGCCATGCAACAGGCCTTCAGAGGACTCCAAAGGCAGATATAGAGGAGGAGTTTACTGAGCACTGTAATAGGCTTTGAAAGATGGGGAAAATACAAAATATCCTACAGCTGGCAGGGACATGTTTATATTCCGTAAGTGAAGCATTTTTTGTTTTCAAAAAATAGATTTACATTAAATGGACAAGAATTTATGAAATTAAATATTACTGAATTAAATTCATTTATTTACATCTGTCACACCTATATACATCACAAGGCGCTTCTTATTATAACCTATGAATGCTATCATGGGAGAGAGCTTTTAGTACAAAGCCCATAAGCTTTGGAATAATCTTTTAGTCTGAGTTCGGAACTTGGACACACTCTTAATCTTTAAATCTAGTTTGAAAACTAAGCTTTTCCTAATTGGGTTCAGGTAGATACAATGTGCAGATCTGGCTATTCATTGACATATCAAATTCTGGTTATCTGGTTAACTATGATGTTGATCATATCATCCTGGTGCTGTCACATACTCAGTCAGGTTTGAAGAAGGTGGGGCACTGATGTCTCAGGTCTGTGTCTTTCACCTGGCTCTCCTTTTTTAGCAAGACTTGCTGGCGTCACTGACTGCATGGTCTGCACCCTACTTTACTTTGCATTTGGCACTTTTCTCTGGTTTAATGCTGGTATAAGGTCAAAGTCATGGAGAGCCCGTATGTGCTATTTATTCTCAGGCTAAGCCAGTGTCAAATCAAATCAAAATCAAATCAAATTTTATTTGTCACATACATAGTCATACACAGTATAACTTGCAGTGAAATGCTTTTTTGACAGTCTGCCCACATCAAGCTATACAATAAAAATCTACATTTAAACTTAACTAAACCTTAACTTAATGAAGTAAAGTGCAAAAGTGCAAAAGAAAAATAAAATAAAAATGAAGAAAATAAAAATAGAATAAGTTACATTTAAGTTAAAGAATAGAATATAAAAATATGAAAATATAGAAATATAAGCAAAAAAAAAATACAGAATACAAATATACAAATATATATACAGAGATGAAATAGTGCGTGTCTGTGTGTGTGTGTGTGTGTGTGTATATATATACATACATATACATATGTACATATTTATCTGTATGTGAGTGTATGTGTGAGTTAAAAAGAAATATTTTCATTGTTGTCCGTAGTGTGTTTTCCGTGAGCCATGGTTGTGTATTGTAGTGAGTAAGGGTCCAGTTTGTGTATGTAGATACTTTGATTTAGTGTCCTAAGTCCCTGTCCCCATTCAAGGCACGGATGGCTTGTGGAAAGAAGCTCCTCCTCATTCTCTCTGTGTTAGCCTTCAGGGTTCTTAAGTGTGCTTCACCTGATAAGATTACTCCCTCGATAGACTCTTACTAAAGTCATTACTACCAACATAAAGTATTTATATAGAGATCTTTACATACTCATGTTAACACAGCAATCATAGATCTAATTCTCCTTCTCCATTGATAAAACTTCTGACATTAATATTCGTGATTCTTTAAACAAAAGTTGTTTGCTTTTGTTGATTTTTTATATTTATGTAACAAAGTCTGTTTATACCCCATTCTTTTTTATTAATAATAAAATGATAACAATAAAACTTAAAAATGTATTTTATTTTCAATTTAATCACTTGTAATTTTTGCAACAAAAACTACTGAAATTAAGGTATTGTGGTTTAGGGCACAGTAAGAGAAAGCTTTGCCCTGACCTTCAAGTGCATTCATATTCTCAACTTGTGTTTTCTCTATTTATTACTAATCTCCCAAACCATGCAACTTTTATTATGCGTTAACAATATTAATTGGTAAGAATATTAATTGGTAAGAATATTAATTCTTAATTATACTGTAAACAATGTAAACTAAGTTATTTTTCAGTTATTGGAATGAAGATGCAAGTCTGAAACTGGCGTTTAAGATGTTCACTGCAAGTTTAACATTTTTCTTCATGGCAAACGCCCCCCCCCCCAAAAAAAAACATAAATGAAACATGAAGAACAAAAGCTGTAGGTTAGCTGAATACTTCAGTGTCTCTGTAACGTTTTACATGAAGGGAGTTGGAATTCAGCCCGACATCCGTTGTATAAAACAGCTGCTACAGTTGCTATACTGTACCCATACTTAAACCACACTAGAAAGTTGCCATGAAGACCTGAATATGATGTGATGAGCATGATTTGAGAGAAGTGGGAGGCTATGTACTATATTAAAGCTGACTATTGTTGTTCAACCTCATTCAACCTCATTGGACACCATTTGGACACCACACAATAGTCACTGTCCAATAGTCTACATCTGGGGTTATTCATTTTTGCCAAACCATTTCTTATTGATTTCATTTGGAGTGTGGCAGTTTGGACTTTCTGCAGTCTCATTTCTCACAAAGAACTGGGAAGCAGTAACATTCAAAAGAAAATGTGGAATTTTGGGCTTCCAGTGGGACTGCATGTCTGATAAGGTTAATTAGAGCCTTTCATGTTGACCTCAAAGACAATTCTAAAGTCACTGGGTCTCTTGAGAGATTCTAAGATATCTTGTACAGGCCATTGATGGGGATGACACTTGCAAGCTGTTCTGCACTATCCTGACACTGAGTGGTGATATGAGATCGACTGGTTGGCATTAGAAGATTGGAGGGATGTTAGATGGGCGAAGAGTCAAACTCAAAAGCCTCACCCTTGGTGTTGGAGTTCTTTTCTCTGCTGCTGTGAATAAAGACTGATCATGCTCGTGATTCAGCCTCTTACTTTCAGTCAGGGTATGTAACCAGTAACCCTCAGCAGACACAGCGCTCAGTATGGCGCTGTGAATATGCTGCTCTTTGGCCCATTTACACTGAAACAACACCACAGGGCCAGGTGCAACCTGCACCAGTCATGAAAACAGGAGAGTAGACGGGATCTCCCCTAGTACTGACCTAGTTTTCCTGTAGCAGTGTTATTCCTTCAGGTTTTCCGTGTAGAAGAACTTGCAGACAGAATTCCATATACGTTTTATATTTGATGAGGGTCTGAATTGAGTTGAACACTGTTAGTGAATTCTAATTGAAGCTGGAGATAAACTGTAAATAATTGTTAACCATATCAGACAATAGACCAGACAATCAACAAAAAATGTCTATTTTGCTTTCGTAAGATTAAACGGCATCATTTTTTTTAAATAAAGGGAAATGCAGCTTTGTTATGAAACAAAAATAATGGACAGCTTTTGGAAAGAACCACTGGCTTATTGGACACCAAAAATAGCTCAGTTGTTTTTGTTGAGACAAATAGTTTAAAAAATGATTGGCATGACCCATTGGGGCTTACGTCATTAAGATGTGTAATTTGTCCTTACTTAACTTCATTGTGTTGTCGTGTACTAGAATACAACATCCGTGTCGACCTGACTTGGACAGCACTCACAGATTTTTATCAGATCCCAGAACTGCAGTGGGAAACAAAAGGGAGGTCAGCGGATGTGGAAATTACAGAACTGCAGCTAACCATGATGGCTCTGTGCCAACAAATATATAAAATATATATACACCACTAGACAAAACTATTGGGATACCTGCTCATTCATTGCCCCCCCACACTTTTTTTTTCCTGCTTTTGTTGGAGTAACTGTCTCTACTGTCCAGAGAAGACTAGCTTTTGGAGCACCTGCTGTCAGGATTTGATTGCAGTCAGTGACAAGAATGTTAGTGAGGTGAAGATATTGAACGACCATCCCCCCTCATTTTCATGTTTATCTGCTCCAGAGAGTCCTATTCTACTGGCTTTACTTCTCTACAGGAACTAGGCAAGCTGTGTGTGTGCATTTGCACATTTATGTCAACAACTTAAAGTAGCTGCATTCTTTAGATATATGTCAGAACCAATCAACGTGACTTCCAACCAATCATTGATTATCTTACAATGGCATCTGTCCAGGGCTGAAATACACATATTAGCAAAATGAACAGTCGGTTCTTCAAGCTGATGTGTTGGATGGAAGCTGGAAAAAGAGTAAGAACCGTATCAACTCTGACAAGATCCAAATTGTGATGGCAAGACAACTAGCTCTGAGCATCTCCAAAACCTCAGGTCTTGTGGGTTTTATTCTGGTATGCAGTGGTCAGTACCTACCAAAAGTGCACCAAGGAAAGACGACCAGTGAACTACTAACAGGGTCATTGGCACCTATGGCTCACTGATATGCGTGGGGAGCGAAGGCTAATCTGCCTGGTGCTGATTCTACAGAAGAGCTACTACAGCACAAACTGCTGAAGAACATCTTGCTGGCAATGCTGGCTTGCTGCACATGGGGCTGCATAGCTGGAGACAAGTCTGTGTCCACTGCCAAAATCGCCCACAATGGGCATGTAAGCATCATAACTAGACCATAGATTTATGAAAGAAAGTGGCCTGGTCTGAGGAATTAGGAAGCCAGCGGAGGCAGTGTGATGCTCTGGGCAATGTTCTGCTTCTGCATCTTGGATCTCAGCATTCATGTGGGCATTCAAGTTTGCCCCTTCATGGCACCAGTGTTTCCTAATAGAGAATCCATGTTGAAGGTCTTGGCCTCCAAAGACTCCTAGATCCCCACATACATCAGATCCAGTATTTAGACACTGATACAAGTTTTGTCAATTTGTCTCTATACACCACCTCAGTGAATCTGAAATGAACAAGCAAGATCCTTTGCAGTCAATAACTGGAACCCATCAAAGTCAAAGTCAGCTTTATTGTTAAAACTGTAATATGCACAGGACATACACAACACTGAACTTCTGTTACCAAATGGCCAAATGCTTTCTTCTGTTGAGATACATTGCTGTGACTTTACTGCTTTTGCCTTAGTTTCTGCTTGTTTGTAGGCCTTTCGGCTTTTAGTTTTGTCTTCAGGTAAAAAGCTGCACAGTCAGGTGATTGACTCAACCCTTTGTGTTGTATTTGATGTAAGTTGTGGGTTATTATCCATCTATGCTGTGAAGTGCTGTCCTATCAGTTTTAGCATTTGATTGAACGTGAGCAAAAGGTATGGCTCTATCATCTTCAGAATTCATGCTGCTACTTCTATCAGCAGTCATGCCATCTGTAAACATGACCCAGTTTCGCTGGCAGTGTCTCTGTCATGTTTGATGGATGATGTGTGGGGTGCTTCAGATCATGAACCTTTTTTCTCCATACTTCAGTTATGCTTCATCTGTCCATAGTTCCAAAACCGGTCAGGCTTTCTGAGTCAAATCAGTCAAAGCTGGCCTTTCTATTCTTGAGTGTTTTGAGGTAAACCCTCTGTATTTACACTCATGAAGATGTCTGTTCATTGTATAGATTTCCCCTTTCATGCAGGCATTGACTACGTTTGTTTTCAGATGGTTAGGCAGTTTCCCCGCTGACAGGTCCAGCTTTTCCAGACAAGCTTTTGCTAGTACTTGGTCTTTGATGGTCAGGGTGGTTAAAAAGCTAACCATCAAGGCAAATACATATACCCTATAGTAAGCGAGCTAAGCTCTTGGCCAGCTTAGTGCATGGTTCATTTCATTTTGGTCATGCTGATCACGACACAATAATGACAAAAGGTGTCACATTTGGCCAGGGGTGCCAAATACTGCATACTTTTACAAACAACAGAACTACAGTAAATGGCTATAGAAAATATGATATAACATTTGAAAAATATTTTAACATATAGTTCTAAAATTGTAACCATGGGTTTTACTGTGCTTAACTGAGGGTTTGTAAGTAAAGTTCCATGTGGAATGTGCCTGTAGCTCCTGGTCGTTGTGACCTCAGGAACTGGTCAGGTACAATCATTCCATAACAATGAGTTATGCAACTATTGTGAAAAGGTTTTTCTTAAGAAAGAAAATCAACATTATAATTATAATGGAAATACTATATATATATATATATATATATATATATATATATATATATATATATATATATATATATATATAAAATTCAGCTCTTAGCATGTCTTTAAATATAAACACACAACAGATTCCACCTTGTCGTTATGTATTTAACAAAAATGAAGCCAAAAGGAAAAGTCATATGTGGAAAACTAATTACACCTCATGAATCAAGGGCTTTTAGAAACACCTATCAATAACTTGAAGTAATTGTTTTCTGTATGACTTTATCAGTCTCTCACATCGAATTTTGGCCTTCTCTTCTTTACAACATTACTTCAGTTCAGCTCTTTTGAGGTCCAGTCACATAATTTCAACTGGTTTGATGTCTAGACTTTGAGTGGGCCATTGCAATTCTAGATTTTCTGATGCGCTTGGGATCATTGTCCTGTTGCATGACCCAATTTCAGCTAAGCTTTAGCTTTTTTTTGCTTGTCCCGCAGTTTGACCAGTCTCTCAGGCTGATTCATAAGCTGCACATTGTAGATTGTATTGGTTACAGTTAGTTACTGAAAATCTCAGAGAAGCTGTCACTGCCCATCAATATGGGTCAAGTCGTAGCTTACCTCCAATTCTCTCATCAAAATAGACAAACCATATTGTCCACTTGTCGGTCCATGTACATTTCTTCCTTTTTCATGGACACAGCTTGACACAAGTTAGCAGAGCTATGCTCATTTTATTTGGTTTTGGTGCACTTTATTTGGTGCCATATTCTGCTGAATTGAGTGCTTGTATGTACACAGGACTCTGCCCATGGGCTGAATTTCACATGCGGTGTGAGCACCAATTTGTGAGCATTAGTCGGAGTGACAACTGTCATGAGCTGTCTGGAGCATGCTGGTGTGTGTTAACACAGCGCCAAGGAGGAAAGACATCCGCAACGATCTAAGAGAAACAACTGTTGGTGCCCATCAATCTAGGAGGAGTTAAAATAAACAATTAGAAGTCCATCATTCTACAGTGTGAAACAGTGGAAAACATTTAGGACAGCTGCCAATGTTCCCATGAGTGGACATCCCTGCAAATTCCTCCCAAGGTCAGACTGTGCAATGCTCAGAGGAATTGCCCAAAACCCAGAAGTTGCATCTCAGACGCTACAGGCCTCAGTTAGCATGTTAAGCCAGCGATTTGGAAATCTTGTTCTTTGGTGACAACTATATACATCATATACAGTGGGGAAAAAAGTATTTAGTCACCAATCACCAATTGTGCAAGTTCTCCCACTTAAAAAGATGAGAGAGGCCTGTAATTGACATCATAGGTAGACCTCAACTATGAGAGACAAAATGAGAAAAAAAAAATCAGAAAATCACATTGTCTGATTTTTAAATAATTTATTTGCAAATAATGGTGGAAAATAAGTATTTGGTCAATAACAAAAGTTCATCTCAATACTTTGTTATATATCCTTTGTTGGCAATGACAGTGGTCAAACGTTTTCTGTAAGTCTTCACAAGGTTGGCACACACCGTTGCTGGTATGTTGGCCCATTCCTCCATGCAGATCTCCTCTAGAGCAGTGATGTTTTGGGGCTGTCGGCGGGCAACTCCCTCCAAAAGTTTTCTATGGGGATGAGATCTGGAGACTGGCTAGGCCACTCCAGGACCTTGAAATGCTTCTTATGAAGCCACTCCTTTGTTGCCCTGGCAGTGTGCTTGGGATCACTGTCATGCTGGAAGACCCAGCCACATTTCATCTTCAATGCCCTTGCTAATGGAAGGAGTTTTGCACTCAAAATCTCACAATACATGGCCCCATTCTTTCTGCAGGTCATTCACTTGGTCCCCCCGTGTGGTCCTGGGATTTTTGCTCACCGTTCTTGTGATCATATTGACCCCACGGGCTGAGATCTTGCGTGGAGCCCCTGATCGAGGGAGCAGTGGTCTTGTAGGTCTCCCATTTTCTGATTATTGCTCCCACAGTAGATTTCTTCACACCAAGCTGCTTGCCTATTGCAGATTCAGACTTCCCAGCCTGGTGCAGGTCTACAATTTTGATTCTGGTGTCCTTCGACAGCTCTTTGGTCTTCACCATAGTGGAGTTTGGAGTGTGACTGTTTGAGGTTGTGGGCAGGTGTCTTTTATACTGTTAACAAGTTCAAACAGGTGCCATTAATACAGGTAATGAGAGGACAGAGAAGCCTCATAAAGAAGAAGTTACAGCCAGAAATCCACAAACAGCCAGAAATCTTGCTTGTTTGTAGGTGACCAAATACTTATTTTCCACCATTATTTACAAATAAATTCCTTAAAAATCAGACAATGTGATTTTCAGAATTATTTTTCTCATTTTGTCTCTCATAGTTGAGGTCTACCTATGCTGTCAATTACAGGCCTCTCTCATTTTCTTAAGTGGGAGAACTTGCACAATTGGTGACTGACTAAATACTTTTTTCCCCCCACTGTATATGTAGATTCACTGGACATAAGACAGGGGATTTTTTAAAACTACACTGGATTACTTTGTTTACATATCAACAATTAAATTATGACAACTTGTGGTGTTCTTTAAAGATTGCCTAGAGAAGTTGATTCTGAATGTACACAATCTGGACTGAGAACAGCAAGAAAGGTGTATTTCATGGAGTTTTAAGGGGAAAAAATGTTGACAATCCAAGTCTAATCTACAAATAGTTTGGTTTTAGCTCTGAGTGGTCAGTGTGGGCCACACTTGGAAGCAGATAAGGCAAAAGGGAGGAATGTGGGGAATTTGACTCGTTTGGGGAAATGTGGTGTTGGGGTAGATAAGACTCCAATTAAACTTCAGCCTACAAAACTATCTTGACCCAAGGCCATGAATTCATCAGTTAGACGTTTTGTAGGGTAAGTGTCATTAGAGATGCTGATCATGCCCTTTTATCCGGTGCCTTTGTTTTCCATGGATGGGTTCCAGTTGAAACAATGAACAAGATCTTTTTTTTTTTTCCTGTAGGAAAGAGAAATGGAATATGAGCAAGTGAACATGTAAACATACACTAGGTGAGTCTTTCCCTGTGATTGATGGCTTTCAGTATGCGTTCTAAAGGGGGTCGTCCTTAGCCTTTATCATATTTAAAACCATGAGTTTGGAAAACAATGGCCCGTGAACACCCTTCGATTACTTTCCAACACAACACGTACTTCCACACACTGTGGGGGAAAGATAACATTGCCTTGTGATAGCTTAGAGGAAATAGGAAGCCATCTGTCATTTACTAACCTTTCTTCTTCACGCATGTAAATAGGGCTTTGACCATTCTCCGTCCGTTTAGCCCAGAACTGGGGAAAAATCACAAACAAGGCCACTTGGCCTGGAGTATCCTGTGCAACAAACCACAAAGCATGTGGAGTCAAAAATGGCAACATGGTCCATTACTCAAGAGGATTATTCAGTGCTAAACATGTCTGATAAAGCACACAGATCAGCTCTTTGAAAATGGAGGCAGGTTCGAGCTCCAACTCGCAGCTGTGAGTAAAGAAAGCAAACATCATTGTCAGTGGCTGAGGAGTTTCAGGGCGCTCTGTGGTTTTTCTCATAGCTAACTTTTGATCTAGAACAGCAGAGGGGGGAAGTGGCTCATGTGACTTCCAGACAGACAGGGCCACATATAGGGCTGAATGCCGCTTTGGCCAGAGCACAAAAAGGAGGTGGTGGGAGGTATATGAGACCTGACTGCGGGACACTGACCCCCTCAGACTGGTGCTGGCCTCCGAAATCTCCAAGAGCATACATAATTCACTTAATTGGCTCTGTGTGTAAAATGCATATGGCAGGTTACAAATCCCAGGAGAAGGGGATTTGCTTTTATGAAGGGCAAAATGTACTCAGAAGATGCAAAACAGGCGACACAAAGGGGCACTTTATGGAAAAATATGCATGGGATTTTTTTTTCTTTTAATGTTTACGTAATAAACATGTTCAAATTCCAGCACTTCACTTGTTTTTATACACAGCAACGGACTGAGAGTACAATAGAGAAAACACTAGTTCAAAAGTGTGGTTATGTCACATGATTCTTTCTCTTCCTACAACAGCAAGAGTTCTGCAATTCTCTTAAGTGTTCTCTCTAAAAAGATTAAGTAATGCATTCTTAAAAAGCTGTGAAATGAGAATTCCCAGAATAGATCAAAAGTTGAAAAAGTGCAAAAAACTCTAAAAACGCACCAAAAAGGGTTAAAAAGCACAAAAAGCATAAAATAGGCCCCAGACGCATCAAAATGCATCACCTGCATGAAAATTTGAAAAAACTAAAAAAAAAACCTCAAAAAACGCACAAAAAGTGTAGATTGCACAAAAAAACGCACAAAAGCATAAATTACGCCCTATACTATGCACAAACACACTCACACACACTACTTTTGGGGTGAAAGAACTGTATCCATTTAGCATCTATAACAAAAGGCAGAATAATATACGTTTAATATGACATTGGGATAAAATTCATTGACTAAAATCAGCAAAGAAAGAAACTAATCAGAAAGAAGCAGAAGTCAGTTCAAGACACATGTATTGACATGGTTTTTGTTGACAGTCCTGAATGTTTTTATTTGCTGGATATTTTAAACAGCTCCTTTTATGCACCAAAGGGGTGGAACAAACTTCTATACAGGACAGATCTGGACTTTTTTTTGTGATACGCATTTTGATGTGTTTATGGGTCTCAGTCAGGCCACATGAACCTATTGGAACCATGACTATTGCTAGCCATAGGCTAGAGGGGTATAAAGCCCTCCCGCATTAAGCTGTGGAGCAGTGGAACTGTTCTCTGGAATTATGGTGCTCCATCCAATTCTTTTGGGATAAGTCTGGAAGTTGGGGGTGAGGTGGGTGGTGATCATCCCACATCCTGACCTCACAATCAAGTCCTCACAACAATGCTCCAAAAATCTAGTAGAAAGCCTACCTGGATGGTAGAGACAGTGCCTCCAGCAAACGCATGATAAACTCTGTATTTAATCCCCTTACTTTTGGAAGAAACAATGAATGAGCATGTGTCCCAATACTTTAGTCCATATAGTGTAGCTTGTAACGAGGCACTAAAATGTCATTTGTATTAAACTGGCCTCAGCGCTACCTAACTGGCCCAGTGATTTCTTCACATTGCATTCATGAACTCTGTATGTAACTCAGATGTCGTGGCTCTGTGACAGACAGTGAGCGAGAACCGAATGAGTATGTTCTCCTCCACACCCCTCCCAAAATGTCTTCTGCTGACACAATCGGACTACTAACAAAGTTCGGACTAAAAAAAGTGCATTTCACAAGAAATAACTGTCCATCTGGATTCCTGTGCTCAGTTATCATGCTGTTGCAGATGGTCAGTTAACCCTTGCTAGCTTTCTGTGAACAGTCTGACCTTTGCAGCTGGGACTGAAACCAGTATCGAGCCCAGCATTGACTGTGATTGTGTCTCAACAGCCAACATTCACCAGCACACACACACTTCATCCATAATCCTTGGCTGTTGGCAGGTTCCATGGAGGTCAGCGTTTGCTGGACACAGCTTTTATTTTACGCTGATTATTTTTGGGCAAGTCACCCCGCGACCTGTCAGGGGTGATCAGGCTCACGCAGGCCCATTCTTTTCCGCTTGGGGGCCCCCATTCAGGGCCCAGCACAGTCACTATAGGCAAGCCAGACTTTACTCACAGGCTCAGTGCAGCCCAGTCAGCAAATACACCACCAATAGTGAAAGAGAGCGACACAGGGAAATAAATACATCACAGTTTTTTAACAGCTGGCCACCCCAACAACCGTCTGGGGGAAAAACTAGATTGTTTCCGGAAGAGATTTTGGTGGATAGCATCTTTTGACCCCGTTGCCTTCCGTGAGCTATTAATGCCGGCAGAGAGAAGCCCACTAAGTAAAGCAGTATATAGCAGACATAGGGGTCACAAACTATGATGCTTATCAGGAGGGCTAGTTCCCAATTGAATCCTCACTTGGGAACTCACATACTTTCTATCCTTTTGTTCTATTCAGTCTCCCTAGGCTCCTAATCCTGAAGAATGCTAAAGAACGCAGATTACTTGGCTTGTGTGTGTAAAGACATGAAACTGAATGGAAACGTGGACTTGCTGGGGTACCCCACAACTAAACTAGATTGAACCTGTAGATAACTTTTAACCCTTCTCCAAAACTCAAATTCAGACATAAATGTATGTTTTGGGATGTTTCTACTCCCCCCTGCCAAACTTGCATAGTAAAGATTTTGCTGCCCCCTAGTGGCAGCTCTCTAATATAACACACAACTATTATTAATTTAGATATTTAGTAGTTTGTTAGTTAGGGAAGTATTAGAAGATATATTTTTTTATACAATAGATTGAATTTAATACATTTCAAATACAAATTTAGCCTCATTGACAAATTGCATACATATTATACATTTACTGAGATCTTCCCAAAGGGGCCCCATTGTTACAACTCACCTTACTCTCACATGGGTCCCAACCAGGCCTCATATCCAGTGTACAAGCCAGGTGGGGTCCATGTTTAACCCCACCTGGTCCCATCACTGATCCTGATGGGCATCCACATGTGGAGCCAACGTGGAACCCAAGGACAAAACGTTAACATGGACATGTTGGCTGGGACTGCTTCATTACGCACAGGTCTGCAGTTGTATTTGTTGGCAATACCCAGTGGCCTAGGCCTAGGCCATGCCCATGCCTGAAGGCACATTATTCTCCCCATTTGTATGTTTAGGAAATAATAAAATCTACATTAATACACTTAATCATTGATATACTAGCACTTTACTTGGGTGTATTGATGCAGGAAAGACCCAAAACACTCCAGTGCACTAGCTAGTGAAGGTGGACCACATGACTCTCAACACTGGTCAACACCATTAATGGCCACGCTCTTAGGGGTGCGGTATTAAATGTAACCACTTATTCACGAAATATTAAGCAACAAGTTCGCTCATACACTGGCTTACACACAATTTCTATTTAATGTGAAGCAAGATAACATGACCAGCTCCTCTAGGGACAAGCGTTCAACAGTTGATCAACACAGGCACGGTAAGCATGGTGGTAGCTTCCACGTCGTAGCAGAAATGAGCATGGCTGACGCTGTCTGGCAGAATAGCCAGCTAGCTCTGTAAGTCAGGCAAACAGAAGAGCAAAACACCTTAAAAATGGCCACGGCGAGAAGTGAGGAGGAAAAAACAGACGATAAAGGGCTTAACGGGGATGTTAGCATGTCAAGAACCGAGTACTGCAAGAAGTTGCAGGAATGGATGTGGCAGTATTACTGCGGCTATGCGAACTGGCAGAGCTGGATGTTGATGTCGACTATGCCGTTTCCTCCGTGTTTTCCACCTCAGTCCGGCAGCCAGCAACCGGCCGACTCTTCTGCCTCTCCGTTTCCCACAGCCTCAGACATCGCCAGCTGGTACAGCCAGCTTACCGCTCCGACTCAGTCCCCGAACACACCTGGTGCTAATGCAGGCAGCCACTCGCCCTCGGCCGCCGCCGCCGCCGCAGCAGCAGCACCAAGCCCGGCTCAGGCGAACGGAAACGCGCCCGGACAGCAAGCAGGTAGCTAGTTAGCCAGCTAGCTAGTTAGCTAGCCAACATCTAAATAAAGTGTCTGTCCCTTAGATTGATGATTTGGCTTGATTTCAACAATGTCAGGCTATTTCAAAAAGCCATGTAGCTACCTTCTTCGAGAGCCACGAACTAAATATTTAGTTAAAGGTGTTTTTATGTAGTTATTAGCTATAACACATCTGCAGTTAGTGTATTTACCATAGGCCAGAGAGTACAGACACACACACGTTTGAGGCAAGAAGGTATGATCTAACAGATCACAGGTTCCTAGAAATCGTACACCTCCGAGTTTAAAGTGCCAGAAGAAGGGAAACAGTTCATCTACATGAAGTTTCATTCTTTATTTTTATTTGCCCACACATCCCTTTTCTGTTTTAGGTAGAGAGTACACCATTCCCTCCCCTTTACACAGATTTTTAGCTGAAATGGTGGATTTCTTCATCCTCTTCTGTGTTAAAGCAACCATAGTCTTGTGGATCATGCACCTAAGTGGAATGAAGTAAGTCACAACACTCTTCTGTCATTTCTCATAAACTCGTAAGACCGCTGGCCAGCTTGCTCCAGTGGTGTGCTTTTCCCTCTGTTATGCATCCCCAAGAGTTGTTTCCAGTTCTGTGAGTTTTTTTAAGCATGCAATAAATCTCATGAATGCTCTCTGTCCGCAGGGACATTTCTAAAGTTGTGATGCAGTTTGTAGTGGAGGAGATAGACGAGAATACGTCTCTGGAGGACCTGCAGAAGATGATGGCGGTGGCTCTAGTGTACAGGGTTTTGGTTTGTTTCTATGAGGTGAGAGAGAGATTTATGGGCACTCTTCTCCTTCAATCAGATACTGAAGCTATGTCCAGGAACGGTGTGTGTGAAGTTGTTTTATGGGTTGTTGAAAGCTCAGTACACCTCTTACATTACTTTGTGTTACAAATTTATGGATGGGTTGAACTTTACAGTAGGGTGTGCTTATTTTCAGTTCCTAAAATAGCATAGAATAAGTGCTCAATCTGTGAAACGGATGTTATTTAATGTTTTAAAATAAAATGCTAATGACAGAGGTTCCACTGGTTCAGTGATGTCTGTATTAGCTATTGATGTTGATTTAGTGATATGTTTTTAAATGGGTAAACTAAAACAGACTGGTATTGAAATTATATACATAATTATTTGATTATGCGGCATTTTCAGATACTATTCAAATACCATAACATAATGAACTATGTTGTTATTTACATAATAAAGACATGCACGGTGGCATACTTAAGTTTGGGCACCCCTGGTCAGAATTTCTGTTACTGGAAAATAAAATCAGCAGGATGTTACAGATTTTAAGATAAGATTAGTTTAGTATAAGTAGACAATTTTAGAGTGGAAAAATGTAAAGGAACACCAAGCAAAGGTTTAGGCACCCCAATATAGCTCTCAGAATCTTTTTACCAAAGCTATAGACCTCAGTTAACCTGTTAGAGCATACAGTAGATTGATGCTCTAAACTTTCAATAGAGGTCAGTATAAAAAGTCATTTTGGAGATTTCTTTTTGTCCAAACCACCGGATTCACACTGTCAAACAGTGGAAAAAGTCAAAAATTGAGATTACTATGACTGTGACTGTTTCTGAAATCATATTGACACATGTATATAGAATATTATGAAGAAAAGTGTAGAATGGAGTATTATAGAATATATTTTCTGCTATACTTTCTTTAGCTATGTGTGTTTAGGCTGTTGTTTAAATCACAACTCTCTCTCTCTCTCTCCTCTCCCTCCAGATCATATGCATATGGGGAGCAGGAGGTGCCACACCTGGCAAGTTCTTGCTCGGCCTGCGTGTCGTCACCTGTGATTCTACTGTCCTGGTGCGGCCCAACCGTGTCCTGGTGGTACCAGCATCTAACGTCACCTTATCTGCGTGAGTCAAAACTGACAGTCATATGTAGTTGATATGTAAAAATATGCTGATTGCGGATAATGTAGTTAATGCAGTAGTGCATGCACTGATTAACTAAAAACCTGTTGTGTTCCATTTTATCCACAGGTCCACCGTCCGGGCCTTGAACAAGAACTTATCCATTGCGTTCCTCTTCCCTGTCTTTATCACACTGCTCTTCTTCCAGCACAACAGGACTGTGTATGACATTGTTGCTGGAACCATCGTGGTCCGGCGTAGGGGGGCCAGATGACCATAAAGTGGCTCTGATCTTTAATGTAAAAATAACCTTATAGTATTGATGATAAGGGCGTCTAACTCTACTGAAGCCTGGAGGGTCATGGCCATGGATTGGTTCCAGAACTGTTTGCAGTTGTATTTAAATGTGTTTAAGTCATTGTGTATTATAGCCTTGTGTTGTTGGTCAGCATTTTAATTGTTGAACACCACAGTGCTTGTTAATAATAGGATTAAGAAATATTGAAGGAAGAAACTTCCTTAGTGCTCGGGGATGCTAGTCCATACATATTGACAACGATTTTAGCATTTTATTGCTAGACCTTCACTTATTTATAGTTTTCATATTGAAATTTTTTGGAAGAAACCTCTATCTGAACTGTCCCTAAGGATTCCAGTCTTAACCACTTTATTCACCTCTAGGTTTCTGAAAGTGTTAGGCAGTTTGCAGACCAGCCAGACGAAGCTCTTCAGTTGTATTAAAGTTGAGAAGATTAGCTTGACGTTTAGCAAACGCCAGCCCTGCCCTCGTCCTGTGGAGTACATTCTTCTCTCGCATGCCGCCGTCTGGAATGTTGTACTCTTCTTGTTCAGGCCATCGCTGTCTGGAAGACTGGGGAAACGTCTGCCTTTCTCACAGTATCTTAAAAAACCTCTGGCAGCCTAGTGCATGTTTAGAGGCCATACCTTGAGGGGGGGGGGTGCTCAACAGAGCAGTGGAACTGATTAAATATAGTGGGTTGCTGTGTACAGTTCGTCCACTTCTGAGTTTATCTCAAGCTTAAAACTGCGCCTTGGCTTCCCTTTCGGGTACAGTGATAAAATGACGCCGCCCCCATTGTTCTGTTTCATTGTGTGCATCAGTTTAATAGTTTTTTTGTTTAGTTTTTGTTCTCAAATTTAAAAAAAAGAAAAAGTTATTCCAAATGAATTATATAATTAACTTATTTTACAGGAGTCTATATGAACCACTACGAACCAGGAACAAATGTACTGAATCAAAGATTCTCTTTTCTTTAGGATTCCTTCAGTAGATTTTTTTTTGGTTGTTTCTTTGTATCAACTTTATTGCATGTAAGAAATATTTTTGCTCAGTGTACGAAGGTTTTTTGTTTTTATCTTCAACCTCAAAATGTATTGCTGCCTAGTTATCTCTGCAACTACAGGGCTTTCCATAAGTTCAAAGAGGGCAGCATGCTGCTTTTACATTGGTAGCTAATGGATTGGCACTGTGTACCTTTCAGAGGAAACTGTTTGTTATAATTTACAGTATAGAACCGAGAAAGACAGAAAGGTCATATTAATGTGGCCTCCTCTAGAGGGTGCTTTTAGCACACAAACTGCTTGCATCCCCATTTCAAAAAAGGCTCATTGAGTTCCAATATATTGCTCTAACACACTCCAGTGGCCCTGGCTCATAGTGGCAGGCCCAATGAAAGACAGCGTAATAAGCCTTCATTTCATATCATGGCCAATCAGGAGTAACTACTGTGAAAGGAATGATGATTTGGACCTTTTGGCACAAATAAATAATAAAAAAAAAAAAGTCCATAACCCTGTTGCCTTGTTCATCGTTTTCCTCTCCTTCTTCTGCCTGGACTCTGGGGAGGTCTTTTGGTCTCACGGACCGTAATTTTTCATAATCAGAAACTCATGGGTCAAGTAAAGAAAACGGGGACAAGCTCGCTTCAGAACACACAAGCTTACACACGCATCCACAAAGGCATGTAAACAGCCATTTGCCATGGTTGCAAACAAACATCATAAATGGCACAAGCATGAAGTGTTTTACTTGTTGCTAATCTACTCACAAAGTACATTTGCTTTAGTTTATGGATCAGCTTTCATGTGTACTTACGGAGGCCCTGTCTTGACAGTACACACATACACACATTAGCCTAATGAGATTTTCCTTCAGAGGTCACTCAGAACTTCAGTAGTTCAGAACGACACAGATTTAAGCATTGAATCATTGGATGCCATAGTTCAAATCTAAAGCCTACTCGAAAGTATATATTGCAGTTGTGTGTGTAACTTGCATGTGTTGATGTTTACCCAGGGGTGCAGAACCCTCAGTACTTACTGCTTTCTAATATAATTTGGTCACTTCTGGCCAGAATATAAAGATGTGTTTTATATAATGTAAAGGAACACCATACAGAGTTGGGGGAACCCCAAGAGGTTTGAGCTCTCATATACAGCTCTGGAAAAAAATGAAGAGACCACCCTACATTGTCAGTTTTGCTGGTTTTACTATTTATAGGCAAAGTGTTTAGGGAAATTAACATTTGTGCTGTATTTCATAAACCACCCTTAAATTCCAAATGAAAATATTGCTATTGGAGCAAAATGACTGCTGAACTAATACAAAGAAATTAAAGAATTCTAATCCAAATATGTTATTATTGACATTTAAACAACACAGTACTAATATTTGAACTTTGAGAGTATTCAGAAACACTATGGTGAAATAACCTTGACTGCCAATCACAGCTTTCATGTCTTGGCCGGCTCTCCACTGGTCTTTCACATTGCTGTTGGGTGACTTTATGCCATTCATAGTCTGCAAATTCAGGTAACTCAGCTTTGTTTGGTGAAATGCCTGGAAGAAAATGGCTACCATACACATAGAGATGGCAGTTTAAGAAAAGAAAAAAAGTGGTCTTTAAATTTTTTCCAGAGCTGTAGGAGAGTGTGGTCAGCTGAACCACCACCTGTATCTGGGCAACCACACATTCTTTTTGTCACGTAACCCGTAATTTAGTTTGCATTTTCCCTTTTCTGTCTTTCTGCAGAAGGAAAGAACGTGGATGAAAAGCAGGTGGAAAGCATAGCTTCCACATGTTTTCTTGTGCGTCAACCAGGGTTTTTGGAGCCTGTATAATTATACAGGCTAAAATCAGAAGAAATTTATATCAGGTTGGTAAGATATATCAGACATGTTGATGAGCTAGTCTAAGCACTTTTCCCAAAAGAGTGTCTGTAGGGCAAAATGAGCCAGAACCTTGTGGGTAAGTTAAACCAGTGGTTTACAGTGAAGTTTCAGTGTTTACAGTTACAGTTGTTTGGTGTCAAAATTAGTGCTGCTCCTAATAATGAAATAATTGACAATACATTTCAGACATACAGCGGCAGTCCTACATTTGGGAACTGATATACACTGTAGTTAGGATGTCGTGTCTGGGGGAGGGTTTAAGTAGGCCTAAGCTGTAGGACTGTGGCAGTGTGTATATGTGAGGGTGAAAATACCTCTTGAACCATGCAACCACAGCATGATTAGTAAACATTGATACATACACATTTACTCATTTAGCAAGAGCAAAAAATAGCCTTAATAGCCTCTATGACCTTATCATCTCCTTTCAGTTCTATGTACAATTTGCGCCTGCTTGAAACCCCCAAGCTACAACATCCTACAGTGGATACCCATATGTCTCCAGTGCCGTCTTAAAAATAAATAAATCAAATCAAATAAAATCAAATATGGTCACTCTAGCATTTGGATCAAATGTTTTATTATGATGATGGTCAGCACACATTCAAATAGGTGTCTCCAAACTTTTGTCTGATAATCTTGCTTGAAATATTGAATGCTTCACTTTAACTTTATGCTTTTTTGAAATCAGGCAGGCCAAGACTTGCATGCCACTGAACATTCACATTTATAGCATTTGGTAGATGCCCTTATGCAGAGTGATTTAAAAGGTAATCATGTTACACAAAAAAGAGAGTAGCATTAGGAGTCTTACCCAATCACTCTTATTGGTGCAGTGTGGTGTTCAGTTATGAGAAAACTGAACTGGATTATCTGTCTTTCTGCATAAAAGTCTTCTAAAACAGGATCTGATTGTATTTGCTCATAATAATAAATAAAGAGAATCCTTACCTCATGGTGTATTAACTCAAAAAGCACATCAGTGTTGCCATATCTTTACTAAACAATGTTTTCAGTGTTCTCACATGTTGTATTGCGTTTATGGCCGAGCCTGCATTTCTTGGAATCGGGGAATCCAGAGTATTAAAAAAAAACAGAGCAGCTCTCCTTTCCAGGACTATTCAACTACTTGAAAAGTCAGCAGTTGTACAATATGGTAACAATCTGTGGGTCATGATTCATGCAGAATCAGATTTCAGGACCTAGAGGCGTTCATAACAGATCAAGTGGGTGACAACAGATGAATTCTGGCACCTCACCTGCTATTGTGAATGATGGATTATGTATTGTATTTCCACTGTATTTCCACAGCCTATATATTCAAGTGACTTGTCGTCCAGTTTAAATGGTTACTGATGAGAACCAGATGACTAAAGATACTCTATGCCATGCTTTCTAGTCATTGCTTTACATTGTTATACAGTGTCCACACACTAACCTGCACTAAAGTGGGGTCATACACATGCTGATGGTTTAGGTGTAGATTAAGGTGTAGATGAAGTTTTTTTTTTTTGTAAGGTTAGGTTTAGGCGTAGATTAAGATGTAGGTTAAAGTTAGGTTTAGGTAGTAGATGATGATGATGCTGGTGTATGTTAAGGTTAGGTTTTGGTATGGAACGCACAGGCGTTTTTAAGTGTAGGTTTAGGTGGTTTTTAAGGTTAGGTTTGGGTGTAGATTAAGGTGGTTTTTAAAGTTAGGTTTTGGTATAGATTAAGGTGTATGTTAAGGTTAGGGCCAGGTGTAGATGAAGGGTGTTTTTAAGATTAGGTTTGGGTGTAGATTAAGGTGTTGGTTAAAGTTAGGTTTAGGTAGTAGATGATGATGATGCTGGTGTATATTAAGGTTAGGTTTTGATATGGAACGCACAGGCGTTTTTAAGTGTAGGTTTAGGTGTAGATTAAGGTATAGGTTAAGGTGGTTTTTAAGGTTAGGTTTGGGTGTAGATTAAGGTGGTTTTTAAAGTTAGGTTTGGGTGTAGATTAAGGTGTTGGTTAAAGTTAGGTTATGTGTGGATTAAGGTGTTTTTGGGGTTAGGTTTAGGCGGAGATTAAGGTGTAGGTTAAGGTGGTTTCTAAGGTTAGGTTTGGGTGTAGATGAAGGTGTTGGTTAAGGTTAGGTTTAGATGTAGACTTAACGTTGCGTTGGAAGAATCGATTCTCAGTTGTGAGTCGACTCTAAGCGGTCGCTGCTGTGATAGTAATACTAATGCCACAGTAGCAATGCTGGGTGAGACCGGCGGCTGGCCTAGAAATGGTGCTAACGCTGCGATAGTGATGGTAATGCAGTAATAATGATGCTAGTGCTAGTGATGCTTGAGATGCTAACATAAGACAATACATTTAATCTGAATACAAAAAACATTCTGAAATCAAAGATGTTATTAGTGTGTTTTCTCCTCCTTTACTGCAGTAACAGACTCCACTCTGTAAATGCTTTACACTAGATGATTTGATTGTGGTTAACCACAAATGCAATGATGAGGTCAGGTACTGATGTTGGATGATTAATTCTGGATCACAAACTCCACTCCATCCCAGCCCAAAGGCATTGGGTGGAGCTCCATCACTCCAGAGAACACTGTGGAGTTTATACCTCTCTAGCTGATGCCTGTGTTTGGGCATGCACTTAGGCTCATGTGCATCTGCTCCTGAGCATCCCATTCTATTGGCACTTTTTTTTCTATGGCAATTGTACAGGCTGTTTGTGCACAATGGGACATCAGTATCAGCAATGGGGGGGGGGGGTTATTCAGGCCCGTACTTTCATTTAGGAAGCTTTAAGGAGAGACTTACTATGTGAATGTTTTTTATTGTTTAAGAAATTGTCAAAAGGAAAGCCATATTTAAGGAAATGTTAGATGGCCCAACAGCAATCAGGTCCATTCAAATATTCAATCCTACCCTCTAGCCTCAATCACTCAACTCAGGCAAGCAAATAAAACCTGTACACCACCTACTACCCCACCCTTCTGTTTCCTGCATGTCTAATCTAATTCTTATTGAACTGCACATCTGCTCCAGCGGGGCCGTGGAGCCTGGCACGGCCACTGCTTCCCAGCTGCTGGCTCTCTCCACTTCCTCATCAGCAGGGTTTCTGGTAAAGGCGTCTCAGCGGGCTATGCTTCATCATGCCCACACACACACACACACAGCTCTCATTGGCAGACTTAAGACGACAGCTTGTCTGTTTAGTCTGACACTGAGCTCAGCAGCAACAGCAACTGAGGAATGACAATTTGGTGAAGATTCTGATCACTCCACATTTGAGAGAAGAGTGTATTTCACCAAGATGTGCAGAGTGCTCTCAAAGTCATTTTTTTTCCTTTCCAGCCTAAATGGCCATTAATCAATCAAGCTTTATGTTAAACAGAACATTACACTACATGTCCAAATGTTTGTGGACACCGCTTCTGATGAATGCATTCAGCTACTTGCATTGCACCCATTGCTGACACAGATGTGCAAATACACACACACAGCTGGTGTGTGGAGCAGATACACATGAACCAAATGGCATCATGTCTAATGCCAGGCGTGGGCTAGAGGGGTATAAAGCCCCCTAGCATTGAGCTGTGGAGCAGTGGAACTGTGGTCTCTGGAAGGATGGATGGTGCACTGTCAAATACTTTTGGGATGAGTTAGGGAGTTGGGGATGAGGTGGGGTGGTGATCATCCCACATCCTGACATCACTGATTGTTGCTGAATGCTACCAAATACTCAGAGCAATGCTCCAAAATCTACTAGAAAGCCTTTCCTTACTCCAACAAAAGTAGGTTAAACAATGAATAAGGTCTTCTTTTTTCCATTGACTTTCCCTATGCAGGTGGACTGTACTGCATCTTAATCTAATGACCTCATCAGTCTCTCCTGAAATATGAAAACTGACTGGAGATGAATACTTGTGGTTTCTGAACTTCACCAAGTACTGCATAGAGATTTGTTTAAAAAATGGAACATGGTTTTTCCATGTGTTTACAAAGGAAATTGAAAACGCACTGGTTACTCAGTGTTGTGCTATTACACAGCTGTAGTTTAACAGCATTGCGACAACAGATGTTCTTTATATCTCATATGAAGGCTAAACATCATTTCACCATATGGCAATTTATTCAATGTCCTCTAACATCACTTATCTTACATATATACATACTCCCCCCCCCTTCCCTGCACTAGTCAACTTACACGACCCAATGTCTGTCCAGGCCATTCCTAGAATGTCACATGCAATTATCTTACAAAAATATTTACTCTCCCTTAGTCAATATGGAAGATCCTACGTGTGTGTATATGTGATGTGAGAATCATTTACCATTAAGCAAATACAATGAAGTTATTACCCTCTGGGCCACAGCTGTAATCCCAGTCGAGGTAATACGCGTTACCAGCAAGGGCTCACTTAACCTTTTTCTTGTTCCAACAAGGTAACATGTCATCATAGCGAAATTCGATTTGTTCTGTCATCTCTGGTGTGTGTAAAAACAGTTCCTCATTAAACAGCCTTTTGTTTTTGTGTCTCTTGCCGTACTCGTTGTGTGCTAGCAGCTGGGAGTCAGGTGAGGGGAGCGCTGCAGTGAGGTGGCTAATTAGGAGATATCACAGAGAGAGGTGCGGTAGATAGAGAGAAAGAGAGAGAGGGATAGAGAGAGAGAGAGATCCTGTGAAAATAACAAGCCCCTCAGACACAGGAAGGAAACAGCCTGCACTGATCCCTCTGTGAACACTGCTACACTAATCCTGGCACTGAAGTATTGAGGCCTCTTGTTAGTGAGATGTGTTTTATACTGGTGAACAATACGGAGCAGCTTTGTGTAGGGTTCCATTAAATAATTCTAGTCTGATTCTCAATCTGATCTCAGTGATCTGTGTCGGTATCCACACAAAACACTGCTCTTGTGAGTTTGTAAAACAAGAGCACTCTTAAAACCACCAAACTTTTCTAATTGTTTTGAAAACTTAGGTACTTGGTATAGAACCTTTATAAATATATAAGCAGTATATGGAAGTTGTATAAACCCAACCCTTAAACAGGCAGTGTAACCGCACAGTCAACCTCGTCTTATTTAATACAGTTAACCTGACTTCATTCTCTTGTTTTCTATATGTTTGAATATAGATTATAGTCTAGTTTTGTTGTAGTTTATTACAATAATTTTTACGATAATTTTTTTTAACTGTAAAAAATATAATTAATGCATGTCACTACGTCACAGAAACTCCAGCTCCGTTCACTCACTGCACAGCCTGCAGTTCCTTCTTTAGCTTCTTACATAGACCAACAAATTAAACCCTGCTTCCCGCTCAGTTTTATTGTCTGTTTGTTTTATTATTATTGTGAATTCTTGTCTAAACCCCTTAAAAAGCCAACAGTGTTATTACAAACTTCTACTACTAAAGAATAGCCCGACCAGTTTGTACAGAAGTCCCTGTAGTTACTGAATAATAATAGTGTGTAATAAGCTGTGGCGTGTTAAGGGGCTCATCTTTTTAGTTTCAGTTTAGGTCATCATTGTTTTTCTTTTACTTCTTGCTGCTCAGCAGAGAGATACAGCGATTATGAATCGGCTTGCATGTTATACAACTATACAACTAACTAACGGTTGTATAATACTTCTTAGTTCATGCGTAAGATTACCCAAACTGTGCACATGGGGAAGAACTTAGAACAGCAGGAAAGTAGAACATTCTAGAACAAGAGGGAAATGTTCTTTAACAGTGCACATGGGGTAGAACTTCGAAAAGCAGGAAAGTAGAACATTCTAGAACAAGAGGGAAATGTTCTTTAACAGTACACACAGGGAATAACTTAGAACAGCAGGAAAGTAGAACATTCTAGAACAAGAGGGAAATGTTCTTTAACAGTGCATATGGGGTAGAACTTAGAACAGCATGAATAACATATTAGAGCTACACAAACATTCTAGAGCTACAGTGTGTCCTTGTTGTAGACGAGGACGTTCTAGACAACTGTGAATTGAAGGGAACATTGTCGAGCAGCATGAGAAAGAGAGCGTACAACAGTGTAAACAGGAGGAAACATCCTAGAACATCACGAATAAGAGAACATTCTAGGACCGCAGTATTAGTTGGGGAGAACATTAAAGAGCACTGTGCCCTGAGCTTTCTCAGAACTCTGAAGTCAGTGGCTGTTTGATGGGAAACTTTGCGCTGTTGTGTCCTAGTGTGGTGGTTCTGTGGTGTCACTGCTTACGTTTATCTGGCTAATGTTGAATTCTAATGAGGCTCTCATGTGTCCTGCTGTTCCTTCATCCCTGATCTTCATTCAACAGATTGTACTCCAGCTATAATCGCATCCATGTGAGCAAAGTGCTTACAGCAGTCTCAGAATGCTGCTGGGCACGATGATCCAGCACAGCCTCGTTGGGGATAATCCGTGGATTTCCCCCCGCACTGATTTTCAGAACAACAGAAAGTGTCCATGTCTTTTCTGCTCGACATAAAGGCTGCCCAATTAATCCTGTTGCATTCGTGATCACCACTTTCTAACCATCTTTATCTCCCCAAGGCTTCAGGCACACAAATAAAGCTAATGCTGGCTTTCAGGGTCTTTCTTTTTTGACCGCTTGTCTGTCCCTCGGCAGGCCAGGCTATTGATGAGCAGTCTTTAGTCCAGTTTAGCAATCATGCGGCTCTGAGAGTTGTTCTCTTCTGACTGAAGAGCAGGACTTATAATGCTGAGGCTCATCTGGTTGTTTTTTTTGTGTGTGTGAGAGGAGATGGGGGATTTTAGTGGTTTTCAAAGACAGGGAACGTGTCCTGTGTGAAATAGCTGTGCAGCTGTGTTCTGCTGAGTTTGGTGAGCCTGAACTGACTGACCCCAGCAACAAGGAAGAGCACTCCTCCAGACCCGTAGCTCTAATATATATAAATATATACAGTAGTATGCAAAATGTTGGACATCCTGGTCAAAAAATTCTGTTACTGTGAGTAGCTAAGTGAGTAAAAGATGACCTCAAAGATGAAGTATTTACATTTCTGGTTCCATCTTTTGCAGTTTTTAAAATGACAAAAAAAAAAGAAAAAGCCCTGACAAAAAAGGTTTGACCCTTTTTTGAAGCACGGTCAGTACTTAGTTACACCCCCTTTGGTATCAGTATCACAGCTTGTAGATGCTTTTTGTAGCAGCTAAGAGTCTTTCAGTTCTTGTTTGGGGGATTTTTTGCTCAATCTTCCTTGATAAAGCCTTCTTGTCCTGTAGGACTCTTGGTCTGTCTAGCATTCGTTGCTCTTTTGAGGTCTACCCACATATTTTTGCTAATACATAGGTTGGGGAAACTGTGTGGGCCATGACAAAACCTTCAGCTTGCACCTTTTGACAACATTTCCCACTGGTCACTTGTGTAGTGACTAGTGTAGATTTTAACCACGTGCATTTACACTCTCTCTCTCCAGTTAGTCAGACTGAAATCCCATTTCTGTGTGGGACAGAACATGCAGATTTTTATTTGTTTAGCCTCTTCCTATGCTGTGCTACACATAAAAACAATGGATTTACATGACGTTGTGCATTTCTTCAAAGCACTGTTGCTTCAGCTGACAAGAAAATGATGGCAATGACGCACTGTATGGGATGGAGTTTCTCATTTGTACTGGGAGGGGTTTTGGTTGTTGAATGTGTCATGGAGAGAACACATTCTGTGAACATTCTGTTCACTGCTGTAACATGTGGCTCAGATGCACCTCAGACCACTTCCTGAAGTAATTTAAATGATCAGATTGGTTTAAATCGAATTGGCGTCTTGAGTGAGTTTACATTTGCATTTTTATGTGGCTTGGCCTAATCCAGATAGAATCCTGATACTCAAGATGTATGAAATGTCCAGGTGTAAACAGGGTCTTTAAGGTAGTCTATTTTGAATTTTGAGGTGTGATTAAGATTATTATCATGCTATGTAGCTTTTTGCAGGGTAGCGTTGCGTAATGGATAACAACACCATCCTTGCCGCAGCAGATTAAGGTTAGATTCCCAAGCTGGGCAAGCACACCACACCAATAAGAGTTCTTGGGCAAGACTCCTAATTCTACCTTTGTCTATCTGTGTAACCCATTCTACCCCTCCACCAGTGAAGTCCTAATGCCACTAGCTGCAACACAAGCCCAAAGCATGATTGATCCACCCCTGTCCTTAACAGTTGGAGAGTTTATTCAATAATGTTTAGGTCAGGGGACTACAAAGGCCATGGTAAAACCTTCAACCTTCAACCAATTGTGGATTTTGAGGTTTTGGCTTCCAGAATTTGCTGGTACTTAATTGAACCTATTGTTCCCTGTGCCACTAGCTGCAAAATCATCTTGGTAGAGAGAGTTCGGTGTGATCCTCTCTCTAGAATCCTCCTTTCTGGAAACCCTGTCCAGAGCAAAAAGATCATTTCACCTGACAAAATAGGTAAAATAGTCTTATAATATAGCTAGATCAATTTCAGAATGACACACATTACATATATTGCCAATATTTGCTGCGTTTATGCAGTTTATTATGTATCCTGAGCATCAGACAGCTTTGTCAAATGCTGAAGCATGTGTGTGTGTATGTGTGTGTGTGTGAGATAAGACTGAGCTGAAAGTTCTCTGCAGAATGCTAACCAGGCTGTTCCTCTCACAGAGCGTGCAGCGGCAAAACAAACGCTCTTTCCCTGCATGTGTTGCTCCACTGTGACAGGCATGCAGGGGTCAGACTTTGCACTAAATCTCACACAGCAAGAAAGGCCCTGTGAAGCTCCAGGAGAGGGGAAGAAGTGTTTGTTGTTGTCGGCAGATCTCACACACAAAGCCTAAGAGCCGGGAAGCTCTTCTCTGGAACTGAGCCTTGAGTGGAACAATGCAAAGACAGCAGAAAAGCCCAGAAGAGAATGTGGAAAAATAACTGGAAGTATGAGAGACAGAGAGAGAGAAAGAGAGAGAGAGAGAGATGGGGAGAAACAGGGACATTGCTGAATGCTTCAGTATTCTCTCTGATCTCTTGACTGCGAGTCCAGAGGGTGTGGAATCCCCTGCAGAAATTCATTAACATTCGGGAAAGAAGCTCAGAGTTACATAAGAACCTATTGCAAGACACTTCTGCCTCTGCCTTATTCAACACCATCCGCTCTGTAAGCACTTTGGATTTAAAACAGACTGAGGCCACGTTTAGAGAGCAGCCTGTAGTGCTTTAAACCCGACTGGATGTGCGTGCAGTGTGTGTTGGAGCAACTTGCTCAAATGACCATTTGTGGTTCACAGCTACAGCTTCAGACTTTTTTTATTCACACAGTTTCATACAGTTTTATTTTTTTATTCACACTTTGTAATAAACTCAAAAGCCTGTAGATACTTGCTAACCATGTCAGATGATTAGCAGCAAGTATCCAGATCACAAACTTCACTTCAACTCATCCAAAACATACTGGAAGGAACTTCACCACTCCAGAGAATGCAGGTCCACTGCTCCACATTCCAGTGGTGGAGGGCTTTATACCCTTCTAGCCAATGCCTGAAATCAGGAATTGGGATCTTAGGCTAATGTGTGTCATCTCCAGAGCTTCCCATTAATGTGTTCTCCTCAGAGCAACTGAATTTAATGAATGCATTTAGCTACTTTAGGTTGTGCCCATTGCTGACTCAGACATGCAAATGTGCACACACAGCTTGTCTAGTCCCTGTAGAAAAGTACTGCCTATAGAATAGATCTCTCTGGAGTAGATGAGCCTAATACTAAGGCCAGGCGTGGGCTAGAAGTTTATAAAGCCCCCCAGCACGGAATTGCCGAGCAGTGGAACTATGCTATCTGGTATGACGGTGCCCCATCCAATACTTTTGGGAAGAGTTGGGGAGTTGGGGATGAGATGGGGTGGTGATCAACCAACATCCTGACCTTACTAACACTGTTGTGTCTGAATGGAATGGAATCCTCACAGCAATGCTCCAAAATACACTGATGCCGGGGCACTGCCAAGGATATGGACCCCATGTAAAGATATTACACTGACCATATGCACTGATGTCCAGAACATTTGTGGCTACTATAGTAGCTATTTTTGAATGACTAGTCAACTAGTAATGTTGTACAACCCCTAATCTGTGCACTTACCTAGCGATCTGCCTTGAACTATAATAGCTAGCTAGCGAGCATAGACTGGACAGAAAAACACTTGTAGCACTAGTAGCAGACAAAGTAGCTGCAAATCTCATCGTAAAGGAAGTAATTCCATGTCCTAATATGTCATTATTCCACTTTACCCTGAATGACCCAGAGCGTGACAGCAGGTGGCCATGTGGTTTCGTGGTGGCCTTATCATGTTTCTCTTCATGCTAACGTAGGTAAGCCTGTTTGACTGATGGCCATAGATAATCTTTCCATAATCTGCATGTTTGATGGCTGTGTGCTCTGAGAACCTCACTTTACCCCGGCTGTTTGCTTAAACAGGTCAATGTCTAGAAACAGCTTTAGAATAAAGCCTAACATGCCATTCATGGTAAAGTGCTTACTTGGCAGATCTGCCCCTTTAGTAAACATTCAGCTAATCCCTAATACTGTACATGCGAGCAACTTTATATACCATATACACTCACCTAGCCCTTTATTAGAAACACCTGTACACCTACTCATTCATGTGGTTCTCTAATCAGCCATATGGCAGCAGTCTGGTTGGAGTCAGGCTGGTTGTAATATTTCTATAACTGCTGGTCTCCTGGGATTTTCAAGCACAACAGTCTCTAGAGTTTACTCAGAATGGTGTAATAGAGAAAAATCAGCAGTTCTACAGATGGAAATGCCTTGCTGACGAGAAAGATCCACAGAATAGCCAGATTGTTTTCATGACTGAAAAGCTACAGTAACTCAAATAATCACCCTGTACAATTGTGGTGAGCAAAAAGCATCTCAGAAATCACAGTGCATTGAGTATCAGGTTTTACTTCTGTCAGACAAGCACAAAAAGCTGCAGATCACCAAAACTGGACAGTTGAAGACTGGAACAATGATGATTTGCAACTTCTGCTCAATCACACAGACAGTAAAAGGATCAGAAATTGGTACCAATGGCATGAATCCATGGACCCAACCTGCCTTGTATCAACATTCCAGCCGTGTGGAGGTGGTCTAATTGTATAGGAAATGTTTCTGGGCACATTTTAGGCCTGTTAATACTAATCAATCATTGCTTAAAGGCCACAGCCTATCTGAGTATTGTTACTGCTGAATGTGCATCTTCTCATGGCCACATTTTACCAATTATCTAGTGGTTACTTTCAGCCTGATAATGCACCATTTCACAAGACAATGAGTTCAGTGTTCTTAAGTGGCCTTCCCAGTCACGGGATATGAATCCAATAAAAATCTTTGGCTTGTGAGATCTTTAGCATGAAAGTGATTCTGACAGCCTGTGGGAATTGCATGGTGCAATCATGTCAGCATGGACCAGAATCTCAAAGGAATGTTCCCAAATTCTTGTGTAATCTGTGCCATGAGCAATTCCGGCAGTTTTAGAGCCAGTATTAAAACCCAGTATTAGTAAAGTCCTAATAAAGTGCTCTATGTATACATGACATTTATGGCCAGAAGAGTGCAGTTCATTGTATGTCCAGCAGGTGGAGTCACTCAGCACGTACATGTCAGGTCCAGGTTCTGTAGGGGTTTCTTAACGAGTCAGTTCACTGATGCCAGGATTTTGGTAATGACAAGAAAAAAGTCACCAGTCACAAAGAAGGAGCTGTCAGTACATCTACTGTGAACAGATCTGCATTACAGGGCATGTTTCAAGTTGGAGATGGGGTGGGAGGTGTCACTAGGCTGGCCACAGATGAAGGCAAGCACTGTGGATCTTTGTTGAAACAGCTGAGTAAGGAGCCTCAGTGCAATGTGAGCCTTTTCACAGGTGTCTGAATAAGAGAGGGAGTTCAGAGCTCTGATAGAGGAGTCTCAGCTAGCAGGCCAGTGTGGAGCTGACCACTGGCAGGAGCTGAGCACAGTCTAAGCTCTGTCTGGGCTTGTGCTCGCTCACAGATGTGAAAGGTGTGTGTGGACATGTATTCAACTCTTTGTGAGGACTAAATGTCTCCAGAGTGATGGACTGATTTTTTCTCTTTACTCAAGTGATTAATAATAATATAAATATAAACACTACTATTACTGCTACTGCTACTAATGTAATAGCAGTGTTTATATGTAAATGTACATGCTACTACTGCTTCTACTACTACTGCTACTGCAACTACTAGTACTACCATTGCTTCTACTAACACTACTACTACTGCTACTACTACTACTACTACTACTACCATTGCTTCTACTACTACAATTGCTATTACTACTACTACTATTATTGCTTCTACTACTACTACTATTGCTATTACTACTACTACTAATAATAATATTGCTTCTACTATTACTACTAATATTGCTTCTACTATACTACTGCTGCTACTACTAATATTGCTTCTACTATTACTACTACTACTACTACTACTACTACTAATATTGCTTCTACCACTACTGCTGCTACTACTACTCCTCTTTCTCCTACTACTACTATTACTGCTATTACTATTCCTACTACTACTAGTACATCTACTCCTACTATCACTACTACAATTGCTGCTACTACTATTACTACTGCTACTACTATTACTGTGATTACTGCTACTACTAATATTTCTTAAACTCTGTACTACTACTACTGCTACTACTACTACTTTACTACTATTACTGCAACTACTATTATTACTACTACTAATAATAATAACAATTATAATAGTAATAATACATTCTAGTTATGTAGCACCTATCTCACATATACAGTACATATACATGAAGGAGCACGAGAAGGTAGAAAACAAGAAAAAAAACCTCAAGAAAAACAAGGGTTGAAAGTATATCGGAGTCCAGTTTCAGCTTCAACTGATAAAAAGTTGGGATTAACCTTTTTTAACTCTTCTCAGTAATGTGTCGCTTCACTGGTGTTGTTGTGATGTGATCTAACAAAGCCAAATCTATAGATTGTTATTGTTGTCAGAAACTCCTAATGTGCATATATGAATAAAAATATGATATTAACAAAAACAATGTTGATAAAAACAATCTTATTAATCCAATCTGTGCTCTAAATGACCTTCCTTCAATACTGTATACAAACAACAAGCTTTGTACATCACTACAGCTATGATAAATCAATTCTACACACTGTCATAACTCTTCTGTCTGCAGCTTTAAACCCAGTAAACAAACCCAATCAGTGGGTTTCTATTCCATTGCTGGAATGGCCACTAGAGGGCCTGTGGAAGGAGGTTGTGGTTAGGGTTGGGCTAGACTTAGCAAAGCATCATTCAGCTACAGTAATGTTGAATTCAAGTGATGGTAAACTTAAAGAATCAAAACATCACACGTCACAAGTCATGGGCACCGTCAATCAATCAATAATCTGGGCCACAGTTGCGTTCTCCTTATTTTGATATTTAGTCTTGTACATATATTAGCCGTAAGGGAGTTTATTGGTCCTTATCGGTTTGACTGAAATTCAAGAAAATCAACTGGCAGAATGTCTCTTCAGTGGAACCACAGTGGAAGTCAGCAAATTTAGAGTAGATGATTCTTTATGCTATTTATGTCATAAATAGGTGTGTGTTTTACACTGTGACCCTAATGGACGTGGATATGATAGTAAAGGATCTCTGAAAGAGGGTGGAAGTATGATGTCACTGGGGTGAAAACAAAGTAAACAGAGTGCCTGAGAGAAAGCTGTCAGCATTTATACAGAAATGAGTGGAAATGATGTTTCTTACATTGTAAGGCCCAAAATTACCAGGCTCTAAATCTCAGTGGAATGTCAGTTTAATGTGTGTGTGGTTGTCACAGTCTGCAGTTTAAGTCTATAGCGTGTCACGTTTGCCCTGAAACCAGCCGCTGGTGATTTACTACTGCCCTTCCTCTCCGCTTCTTTTTGGCTGTCTCCGAACCACGTGTCAGAAGCTCTGCAGCCAATCAGAGCGCTTCTGGGGCACAAACATCTGAAGTAGTAATAATGTGGAATTTGCTGCCTCGGCATGTGCTGTCAGCTGCAGAGCGTAGTACTATCAGCACACAGACCAGAGAGAGAGAGAGAGAGAGAGAGAGAGAGAGAGAGACATAGAGGGAGGGAGGGAGGAAGGGAGCTAGGAGGGGTACTAAGCACTTGACGACAGAGCTGTAGTTTGTATGGTTATCCTGCAACCTCAGCTGTGCTCCATTTTCCCTTCTCAAGTCAGTTACTGTTTACATGTACATCAATTGTTAGACTATATTAGTTGAACTAAGAGATGGGAATTAATTACATTAACTACTGCAGTAAACATTTGGTGGATTTGTGCTTCTTCCCAAGTACATTTACTAGTGTTTTGACCCCTCAAAAAGTAACAATAGCATAAAATAAATAGTTCCTGTGCTGATAGATGCTGGACGAACCGCTGGAAGTTCCTTTGCAGTTTAAATACATCTAACCCAAGACCTAAGAAATTTTAGCAGCTGCTACGGAATACCCTCCAATCCTTAAACTAGCTGGCTATCTGCGTTAATCTATTGCTACTGTATTCATACCTGTGTAATGTGGCTAAACTCCCTGTACACCTGCTTACAAATGTAATAGAATAAATAAATAAATAAATATGGGAAAGGACGCAACATGCGTCTCCTCTGATACATGCAAAGCCATCCAGTGCCATCCTCTTTTCAAACAGCTGCCAATATTGCTGCTACTACTACTATTGCTATTACTACTACTACTACTAATATTGCTTCTACTATTACTACTAATATTGCTTCTACTATACTACTGCTGCTACTACTACTACTACTAATATTGCTTCTACCACTACTGCTGCTGCTACTACTACTACTAATAATATTGCTTCTACTACTACTGCTGCTGCTACTACTACTAATAATAATATTGCTTCTACTACTACTGCTACTGCTACTACTACTAATAATAATATTGCTTCTACTACTACTGCTGCTGCTACTACTACTAATAATAATATTGCTTCTACTACTACTGCTGCTGCTACTGCTACTATTGCTATTACTACTACTACTACTAATATTGCTTCTACTATTACTACTAATATTGCTTCTACTATACTACTGCTGCTACTACTAATAATAATAATAATATTGCTTCTACTACTACTGCTGCTGCTACTACTACTATTGCTATTACTACTACTACTACTAATATTGCTTCTACTATTACTGCTAATATTGCTTCTACTACTACTGCTGCTGCTACTACTAATGTTGCTTCTATTACTACTGCTGCTGCTACTACTCCTCCTTCTCCTACTACTACTATTACTGCTATTACTAATACTACTACTATTAGTACTTCTACTTCTACTATCACTACTACAATTGCTACTACTACTATTACTACTGCTACTACTACTACTGCTTTTACTGCTCCTCCTTCCCCAACTATTACTATTATTTCTACTGCGTATTAGTATTACTGCGATTACTGCCACTACTACTATCGCTTCCAATCATACTGCTGCTACTACTACTGCTACTGCTACTACTGCTACTACTATTATTACTACTACTACTGCTGCTACTATTATTACTACTACTACTAATAATAATTATAATACTAATAATAGTAATAATACATTAAAGTTATGTAGTTATATATCTCCCCCGATACATGCAAAGCCATCCAATGCCATCCTCTTTTCAAACGGCTGCCGATGGGTCATCAACATACTCTGAGTAAAGTGCCGGGTACCCAGTTCCGCTTACTAGTTACTTGTGAGGAAGTTTTTGTCTGCTAAACATGTGTACATTTAGTCCAGGTGCACAAGGTGCTTTTCATACAGTAGTGGCACCCGTGGCCAAAATGCATAATTTGTGGGGGTTTTTTGTGTGAACAGTAATTATATAACCTGTTTAAAACACATACACACACACAATGAAGTGGCTTATGTCCCACACAGTACCAGACTTGAACGTTCCTGAAAATCTGTGGGTAGATCTTAAACATGCTCCACATTCAAGACGACACATGAATTTCACAGAACTGAAAGCAGTTTTCTTTTTGCAGTAACAGCAGCACTGGTGTAAGAGGTGATATCTGCTAAAGGGTGTGTTATTGTGTACTAACTTAGTCCGACATCCACATTGACTTGATATGTAACTGTGACACTGACATATTGCCATTTGCGGACGACAATGTTCACATTTCTGTACTGTATTTATATGTATACATTTATGAATCATTCAAATAATGACATTGTGCCCATTACCCACTCCTACATGCCCCCCTCTGCATTGCACTTAGGGCCGATCTGACACAGTCGTAGCTTCAAGGCTTCCCTGAAGCAAAGACGAAACTCGCCCCTCTGTAGGTTAGACATAAACTCTGCTCTGATCACATTAGTCATCCACGTGAATAAAAAGAGTTTCACTGTGGTGCTGAGTGCTGAGATACTGACCTACTTTTTTGGAGCCTTCTCTGCAGGAGGCCTATTGAGCAGGAATATGAAAATGATAGTGATGTAAGCGAGGCGTTGGAAATGGGGTGGCTGAATCATTCTTTTTGACCTAAGTATAAAGCAGGATGGGATGATTTGCTTGCTAGCAGCTTTTGGTAACTGCGTCTCACACATTATGCAGAGATGAGACTATTGTTAACCTCACATCATGTGATCCCTCTGCGTTAAAGCGACACTATGTAGCATTTCTACCCTAAAATAACAGCCTCAGAATCATGGTGATGTAATGAGGAGAACAGCATCTCTACTGTTGCAACTCGGGGCTCAGCATGTTGCTTACCACACCATGTAACTTTGGTGAAATATCTAAGATTCACCATTTGTGATGGACACAGATGGAATTTGACTTTCGCCTTTAACCCATCCATGCAGTAAATAAATGCATACACACTACTTAGCAAACACACACACAGTGGGCAGTAATCACACATGCCTGACACAGAAAAAGCATTTCCCAATGCTACATTCAATCAGTATATATTTCTATATTAATGCATCTTAATCATTGTAGTTGAATGCTCTAAAAATCACGATTTACAACCCGCTCAGAACTGTGAGGGTGTGTCAAATCACAGAATGATTGGCAGCGGCATCAAATTGGCAACATAAATACCTCCCCCCAATAGTGGTGCCATTGTTGTAAAAGACAAAGAATTATAAATACATAAATAACATTTTAAATGCTAGCTAACTGTGCAGACAAGATCAGATCATGAAGCCAGTAATATTGTTTATTATTAAAACCATTTCTGAATTAATACATATTCATGAATTTGCTGGATCTAACTGATATGACATGTTTTAAAAAAATAAATGTAAAGAAAGAGAAGATGGAGAAGATAGCCCCAGCCTCCTTGGTGCAGTGATTTAGTGCAGATGTAGCGAATTATCAGGGAAAGACATCATAGGAGTATGCGTTGAGCACAGAGCTTAAATTGGCACATGGAGCTTAAAAAAGCATGCGTGTGGCTTAATAAACTTGCACTGATTAACACAGGTTTTGCTGTATTTTAGGGACAAGCAGAAGGCTGGGAAGGTTAGCAGACTTACACTGGTGCCCCCTGGTGCAGTTTCCTCTATATTGTGGATGTTAAAATCTCCACTAATGTGTAAGGCCTGTATTTATATAACTGACTTGGCTGCTCTCTCTCCATCGCTCATGTTGAAAAGTCTCATCAAGGGCACCTGTCAGTCTGGTTGCACTTTAATTACTGATAGATGAGACAAGCGGAGAAGATATATTGACCTGGTGCTTGCGTGTGAATGTGTCTTTCAGAGACAGTGAGAGTAAGTGAGTGTCCCTGAGTGTGTGTGTGTGCGCTTGCAGTGGACTCATTGGTGTCGTCTTACTGGGCAGAGCTCAGTCACTGATAATCCTGTTTACACAGCCATTAGAGCCCCTCACTCACTGGCTCTCTTTCTGCCTCTCCACCGGCTTGGCTGACCTCTCCTTCACTCCATATAAAAGTACACACAACGGGCAGACACCCAGTTCCTACACACACACATACACACACACACACACACACACACACACACAAACTCTCTGTGTGGGAAAAGTCCCACGCTTGTGACTCGGAGGCCGTTTTCCAGGCACCGAGTCCCCTCAGTGAGGTTTTTATGAGCCCACAGCTACCATGCCAAAACAACTACCATGCTTACTCTTTGTTGGTCATGCCTGTTCTCAGACTGGCCGCATCAGTTAGAAGGCCGAAGAGGCACTTTAGTATCCAGATAGAGTAACACCTGTTTCTACTATGAGGTTAGGATGTGAAGACTTTGGGGATACATGCTTTTAATAAACACGCATGTTTAGATGCTGCAGAAAAGAAGCCTATCTGGGCTGCAGCCTAGGCTTTAGAACACAGTTTACATCAGGGGTGCCACAGTTTCCACAAAGGGCCGGTGTGGCTGCAGGGTTTCATTGCAGCCAAGCATTAGCACATGTGATCAGTTGTTTGAAGTCTGGCTAACTGTTTGAACAAGTGAAATCAGGTGTGCTGCTGGTTGTTTAAAATGACAACCTGCTACCACACTGGCCCAATGCGAATACGATTGAACATGCCTGGTCTGTATGTACATCAACATTTAGTCACTGGTCAAACTGCTGGTCAAAGTGCAGGAGATTTTTTTGACCAAGAACAGCGCAAGCCTGTGGTTTTGTCTTGGTAAAACCAAATATTCAAATTTATTCATTTATTTATTCAAGAATCAGTGACAACAATCCAGTAAAATTATAATAATAATAATTATTATTATGTAATAATAGTATTAATTTGTAGTAATTATGATGATGATAATGATGATGATGATTATTATTATTATTATCTATTTATTAGTTTTGGTAAATGAGTAAATGTTTTAGAATGAATTTTAGAAATCTTAACCACGTCCCCAGAGCTGTCTTTTTGCCAAAAAAGCCATTCATGCTGAAGCTTACTGGGAATTGCACAGCAAATATGAATGCATATATCCCAGTAAAATGCTGCTCAAGAACCAAGTGAACAGACAATCTGAATACTTTTAATTAGAAGTACTGATGATACCCACGGTATACTAAAATTTCGATATCGCAATGATGACAACATATCATATGGTTGGCCACCCTTATGTAGACCTTCAGGCATGCAGCCCAGGGCTGTGGTGCAGACGAACGCCTACAGGCTGGGATTAGCATGGCCTCTGCAGCCGTGGCACCTGGTTTACCCGGCTGGAGGAATGTACTGTATGCCAGGAGGCCTCTGGCTCATGTCTCTAAAATAAGGGGGGGGAGGGAGAGAGAGAGGGAAGGGTGCAAAAGAGCGAGTAAGAGAGAGAGTGAAAGTAACTTAGATTGGTGGTGGTGGGGGGATTAGGGGGCATATGGGGACAGCGACCAAACCGGAGAATGTCACCACTGCAGAAGGAGAAACATTTCAGACATGGGTCATCTGTTTAGACTGGGTCACTTTTAAGAGCGCTGTACGAGAGACACAAGCTCATTAATCATGAAGTGTGTGTATGTGAGTAAGCAAGGCCATGCATGCGGTCAAGTTCCTCATATGTGCATGCTTGTGTGTGTGTTCTCAATATGGGTATGTGGGTCAACTTTTCAGTTCTCCTCTACATTTTCCACGCATGCAGAGGCTCTAACAGACACTGTGTTTCGCAATCATTGCCTATGGCGGATTCGCTGACACAGACACACCACACGGCTCACAACACAGCCTTGTGTTCGCGCCCCAGAGGCCGTGCAGTAAAAGACGATACTGTATGTGAAATGTAATACAGTCACAGATGGTTGAAAACCAGTCTAATCTGTGAGCCCGCTGACTGACAGCATGCATTTAAGCATGGCAGCGTGCTGTTAGGCCTTTTAAAAATAGCCCAGCAAAGATGGATCTAAGGACCACACGAATAATGCATCCAACGGAGGCCAGCCATCTGTGTATAGGGATATGTGTGTGTGTCAGTGTGTGTATGTATGTGTGTGTTGTGTTTATGTGTGTGGTGTCCGGTCTCTGTGACCCATGGTCTGCTACGTGCTGTAGAAATCCTGGGGGAGAAGCAGTAGTAAATGCTGAGAGGATCTGACTCATGAGCCGTTTTCTGCAGTAATGCTGTGGGCTATACTCAGCCTCAGCCTCGGCTAATGCCCACCCACTGATGCCGCTCTACCTTAATGGCGCATGACTGTCCACTTACTGTACTGCTCTCGCACCCTATAATATAGTAGAAAATGCACTTTATGTGGTAAACAGATGTTTAACCTCTTTTTTGATTTGATGTCTACAGATGTTGCATTGATTTCAATACAAGAAAAACTAGCTTAGCTAACTTGCTAATGAATTAACACTGTCTTGTAAAGCAGTTTATCATTAGACATCACGTTAAAATTAGTGTTAGCAAATACAGACACTCGGATAACATTTGATTTATCCTAAAGCTGCTCGTGAGTAATTCTGATATTGAGCTGTTAGTGTGGTCTGCCACATACTCTAGCTTCGCCTTATGGAGAGGTGTTTAGAGGTGGCTTTTGAGCAGTGATTGATTGAGAGCTGTGTCAATTTACAAATGGTCACAAATAACTGACCCAACCCAGACACACAGAAATCAAACATTTTGATCAGGCTAAAGTCTTAGGCTAAACTTTACCTAACCTTTAACCTAACCTTAACCTAAACCTAAATATAACCTAACCCTTATTCTAACCTTAGAACTAACCTTAACATAACCCTACCCCTAACCTTATCCTAAACCTAACCTCATCTTAACCCTTACTCTCATCCTAACCATAACCATAACCTTAACCATAACCTATGCTTAACCATAACCTAAACTAAACCTAAACCTTACCTCAAATGTAACTATAACCCTAAACTTAACCTTAACCATAAGCTAAACTTAACCTTAACCTAAACATAAGCTACACTTAACCATAACCTAAACGTAAACTTAACCTAACCCTTACCCTAACCTTAACCATAACCTATGCTTAACCTTAACCTAAACTAAACCTGAGTCTTGCCTCAAACATAACTATAACCCAAAGTTAACCTAACCCTTAACCTAATCTTAACCATAAGATAAACTTAATCTTATCCTAAACTTAACCCTAACCTAAACTTAACCATAACCTATGCTTTACCTTAACCTAAATTAAACCTTACCTCAAACTGAACCATAACCTAAACTTAACCTATCTTCTAACCAACCCGTTACCTTAACCCCAAACCTATACATAACCATAGCAGAATGTGAAGTCTCTATTTCTTTTTAGAAGCTCCATAACAGAGAAAAGCGGAATCCTGTGTCACCACTTCTCACCACTTTTCTCAAATTTGAGTACATGATGGGTGGGTTGTGTGTATTTGGCAAAACAGTGACACCAGTGTTCATTATGCTTAATTGCCCCTTGGAGTGTATGAGTGAATAGTTGTGTGTAGTACCCTGCAATTTAGGCCCTGTATAAGGTTATTCCTTCCTGTTGGCCAATAATTCCAGGAAGTCTCTAGACTCACTGCGACTCTGACCAAGAGGAAACGCATAAGAAGATGAATGAAAATTGTTTTATTTTTATAGGCACTGCTTACATTGCTTACATGGATTAGCCACCCCTGGAGCACTTGTTCAGAAACTATCACAGTGCATCCATCAATACAGGCAGCATGGAGCTTCTTTTACACAGTGATAGAAAAAATAGTGACTCATGACAGGCTTTTAAGTTCATGCGTTATCATTATTAAGTGAACTGAGTAATCAAGTGAACAAAAGCTACATTTGAATCCAGCTCACGTGTCACATTGCCACTGCAAATGAACTTTTGCCAAGTTCCGTTTTTATAGCCTATGTTTTATATATTGTACTATAGTATATGAGGGGCTGTTAAGGCAACAGGTTGAGAGATTTATTTATGATAATGCGTAGTTATGGAATTATACACACCACAATAAAACTGAAGTATGCAGATATGGCTGTTGTAGAGTGTGATGTCGAGTAGGAGAGATACATGACTCATGAAGCAGAGTTACTATTAAAATTAAAGCACTTTCTAATGCTCTGAAAAAAGCTCCCGTACTATTAGAGCTGGAATTTTAATGTGGATTTTAAAGATTTGTAGAGCATTAGAGTGTAAAAATTGGCCACAATGCTACTTGTTTACTAAAGCCCTTTTTTTCTAATGAAACATTAGAAAAATAAGGGGAATTCTTGCCTTAAACAGGCACTTAATGCGTTCTATAGCGCTGGATTGTGACCTTCAGCCTCATTGGTTTGACAAAACTGCCAATTTTCAATTTGCTTATCCAGTAAGCATTATGTGAATAAGACATACAGCCATTGGAAATCCACTTCTACAATAAGAAGGAAATCCTGACTACTAGTGTAGCCACTGATCTGTAGTCTTATAAATAAAGTGGTGATATTTAGCATCCTACACTTAAAAATAAGGATGCTAACAAGGGTTCTTTTAGTGATGCCATAGAAGATCCATTTTTGTAAAGAAGCTGTAAGTGCGACATTTAAAAGAACCTTTACGTTGACTTTGGTAAACCTTTAAAAGGTTCTTTGCATATATAAATGATTCTTTGTGGAACTACATATACATCCTAACTACATATACATCCATATACAACTACAAATAAATCCTTATGGCACCTTTATTTTTGGGTGTTTTGCAGTAACGTTAGCTATCTGGTTTCCTTCAGCACTAGCCAGATAGTAGAAGAAATTACATTTTATAGAGCCCAAAGGGATACGTAATGTTTTTTTTTCTGGAAAATCTGTCTCTGAAGACTATTGTGGCTGCAGGATGCCAGTAGACATGTGTATAACATTGTCTGGCTCACATGGGTGGAATGTGGGCTAAGTGGCTTCCAGGTTGGCATGAACTCTGCGTGGGTTTGTACATATGTTTTTACTAGGACCCAGCTGGGCTTCCCAAATGGGCCCTATTATAACAGCCCACCTTAATCTCATATGGGTCCCATCTAGGTCCCATATGTAGTGTACAACCCAGACGCCCAGACAGAGCTCATGCATAACCCTTCTTGGTCCCATCACTGACCAATGATGGGCATCCATATGTGAGGCCAATGTAGAACCCTAGGACAAAACTTTCTGGCTCTAAACTGGGTTACCCATACAGGCCCCACATTGCCATGTAAAGTGGGCAGAGGGCTGGAGATTGGAAAACATCTTTCATTTTTGCTGGACTGCCACTTTAAAGACACAGTGGTCTATACCCTCCACAGGGAGACAGCCCACTTTTGGGTGATTTGAGGTTAATGCTGTGAAGTAAATGTGTAAGAGGAATGGTTGACTAAACAGAACAGCATAAGCATGGAGCAGGGGCTGCCAAGGAGGGGGCGGAGAGCAGGGTGTAGAACAGTTCCGAGATGTGGTCAAGACAAGTCATACGCTGCTATCTCTCTCTTTCCCCCACTCGCTCTCTATCTCTCTCCCCCACTATGCCTGTCTGTATTACACTGATACACACACACAAGCACACACACACACTCCCACATCTTAGCAGTGACTCAAGTCTCCTGGGAGCGTGTGTGAGAATGAGCACGTCTGAGGGTAACCTTTGTGTACATGGTCACTGCACGTCCCTCTGATGCACTCAGCTGCAGTTCCAGCATTTGTTTATGCTGCCATACACCCTGTTCAGAATGGTTCACTCATTAACTCGCTCACTGTTCACTTTATAGCACTTGCCATATACTGAACTGACTGGAGAATGGCCATGGGATTGGCCATTGAGAATGTTAATAGTATTACAGAATGGCTGGCACTATGTGATGGACTGTTTCTGTAATATTCTAAATGCTGCTTTAATCGTTTTACAAGTCAAAAAAATCTCCTCAGCTCAACAAGAGCCGCTTTTCACTCTTCAGGGGCTTTGAAAGTATTTCTAACGTGTATTGAGAAGCTCCTCTGTGTGGCGTGAGGTTAATACTTGTTCAAGCAGACTGTGCAATAATACCGTTATGTAACTTACTGGAGAACAGATAGTGAGAAGTGTAGTAACAGAACACACCCACACCTTATCCAGAGGCTGTTATAAACAATGAGTATAGGGTGTGTGTGTGTGTGTGTGAGTGTGTGTGTTCCTGATTTATGTCAGGACCAACAAAATAGTCTTGACTTTTTATGTTTTGCTTTGTTTGTTTGCTTTTTTTTCCAACAATGTCACTTTGTGGTTACTGGGGTTAAAGTTATAGAGTATATAGATAGAGTTTTATTAGGGGTAAGGCTTAGAAACATCATTTCATGTCTGCTTTCCGTAATTCTGTCTGACTGTAGATAATGGCTTCAGTAAATATCATGGAAGAGCTGACTAGCATATGGAAGGCACATGGCTACCAGATCAGTCAACACCTAGGAAAAGATGTTTCAGTAAAGTTTTCAGGCTTGTGGTTTCAAGCGAACCGAGTAGGGACTAAAATGTGACGTGTAAACCTTGCCGACTGGCCAGTGAGAATCTTTTGAATTGGCTATCTATTTTATTTGTCGCTACTGACAACAAAGCCAGTTTTATTAGGGGTAAGGCTTAGAAACATCATTTCATGTCTGCTTTCCTTGGTTCTGCCAGACTGTAGATCACGGCTTCAGTAAAAGGCATGGAAGAGCTGACTAGCATATGGATAACACATGGCTACCAGATCAGTCAGAATCTAGGAAAATAAGTTTTCAGGCTTTTGGTTCGAAGCGAGCCGAGTAGGGACTAAACCGTGACGTGTAAACGTTGCTGACTGGCCAGTGAGAATCGTTACTTTACACAGTGCAATGCAGATATTCATAACAAACTAGCCATTTTAAAAATGTATTTAAGGTTGTATAGACGCATTAGCTAGTGCCATTGTTGTGCTGTATTGTGTTTTGAACCCATGGTTTGAACCCTGTAGCTGTTCTGTACACTGTGTCAATAATTCTGGATGAATGGACCAATAGAAATGCTTTAAATTATTTGCAATAAACTCTTATTTTACATTAACTTTGATTCAAAGCCAAGGACATTTTTGCCTTCCCTGTAAAGTCTGCATTTTGATCTAAACAAAATAACTGTTCAGATAATGTCATCAAGAAACCATAGTGATTTTCGACGACACCAACTACATGCCACAGGGGTGGGCTGGGGAAGTGTGGTGGTGGAAAACGAACCAGGTACCAGGTGGCAAAAAGTGAGTAGAGTCGAGTAGTGTAGGTACCATGCAGTGGAAAAGTGCCATTTGTGGATGTGATGATCCATGGTGGATGTGAGGTATGTTTTGAATTAGAATAACATTTTGACATTTGCATCCAACATTTGCTTGTTAAATATTACCAAGGCCACTGGTTGCAGTACATCCCCAAACCATGATAGATCCACATCCATGCTTCACAGTTGGCAAGGTGATCTTTTCATGAAATGCAGTTCCTTATTTCTCCACACATACCCTTGCTAATCCGACCACAGGTGCTTGTTTCCAAAACTCATCTGGCTTCTCTAAATGTTCTGTAGCATCATACATTTTTCTGATGTGGTCACAGGTAAGGTTCCCTTCTTAGGCCTCTTCCATGAAAGTTATGTTTGCGCAAGCAATGCTACACAGTTGAAGAGTGCACCACCCTCCTGAGCTAAACAGTCATGCAAGTTCTTCACAGTCACATGGGATTTTTGCACAGTTTTTGAACAGTGATTTCTTAATGACCTTCCACACTATAAAAACCATAAGCTAAAAATGCTTGGCTGTCTTCTGAAGAGTGTCAGCACAAAATTTGAAGAGTTAGAGGATTTACAAAAATTGGAAATTAGATTTTGGAAATAATCAAGCCTTTGCAAAGCAGTGTCCAAATGTTTATACAGCCTCATTGATGATTTAGAAACTAAAACAAACAAGCATATTGCATATGACTGTATTTGATATGTAATAATATAATTTGGGCTGAATGTATGACCTCATATCCTGATATGTATGTTTGTGTCCGTTTGTGATACCCAGGATCTCAATGGAGGCCTCCTTTATTTTGTAGTATTATATGAGACCAAGCCATAAACCGACAAGTTTGCTACAAGGAGGCCACTGACCTCGAAAATAAGCCAAAAGAAAAGCTAAAGGAAAGGGTGTGCAGTGTCTGCTACACAACTTTAGTAAAGCCCGGCACAATAGGAATAGCCAAGCCTTGTTTACAGAATCCTTACCTAACACTATTCACTCAAGACATTCGATTCACTCCAGAGACCTGACTGACCTGCACTCCTTTTGAAACGTGTTATGCAGTGTATCAGGCGGAGCACACACGCAGTGTCATAAGTGGGCCTTGTGGATGGGGACGGAAGCACAGATCCATACAAATTCTTCCCTTGACCCTTGCACAATTGTTATTGGACCCTCTCGATTCAAGTGAGTTATGAACCGAAAAGGCTTCAGATGGCGTTTACCCAAGTGAGTGTGAAAGAACGCAGTGCAGAAAGCTCTTCAGTCTGGAATTCAAAGTGCAGATAGCTTTAGACATTCAGGCCGAGGTGATCAAAAGCTTTGCTCAGGCATCTCTTCCTATTCACTGGTGGTGTGTAGTGTTTAAGGGCTGCGGTCCTATAGGAGACATACTTTGTTTTGTCATGGCTATTTAAATGCAGTGTCCTCATGTTTCAGTTTACTGAACCTTTTCTCTTTTTTATAGATGTAGTTATTGTAGCTAAAATGGAATAAAACCTAATGCTGTACTCTTTCAGCAGTGAGAGATAAACTTAAAGTAGTACAGGCCAATAGGTCTATTGTCAGATTTGCTGTATTCCAGTGCTCCACTATTGGACAGATTAAATGGATAGTTCTGGTCCTAAAACCTGGCTGAGCTTCATTCAGAGCGGTCAAAAAGTAAGTGGGTATAGCCCACATTACAACAACTAAATGAATGAGACCAGCATAGCTATACATGGCGCAGAAGATGAAGGATTCACTGTCAAAATCACTGTCAAACTAGAACATATGAGGTACTTGAATATCTTACATGCCTCAAATGTCCATTCTTTCAACTGGCCACAATCAGTATTAAAGAGATTGCCAGAGATTGTCAGGTAATCATGTAGAAATAGCTGGCATATTTTAGCATTATTGCAGCTGTAATAATTTGATATGAAAAAACTACTTATAAACTGAGGGTTTTTGCATAAAAGTTGAAATGTGTGAAATGACTGCATTATATCCATGTTCCGTGTGTCCTTGTTCAGTGCTCCCTGGTTACGTGGCAATGAAGATCTACTCTAATACTTTTATTTGTGGTCGAATTGTGTGTAATTTGGGAATATTTGGGAATAACTCTATATGTCTAACAACATGTCTTACTCGATTTCAGTAAAGCACGGCCTCTCATGGTTTTTTCTTTATTAGATGCATATGGACTATACAGTATTTAGCAAAGGTGTAATGTAAGGCTACTATCTGTATCTGTTCAGTGCTTTAAATATCTGTGTCTGTATCTGTTCTTGGCTTTAAACAAGAAGTGGGTGAGACCAAAATCTTGAGGTTATGTTTAATGCTTAATGGGCAGCTGAAGTGGCATTTCATTATGATTCATAAATGATAAAACATGCACGCTGCACGCTGAACGTTTACTTTCATTTATATCAGTTATTTATTGGAGACCCCAGTAGAGATCTGCTGCTCTGAGCTCAGTGTGTGGTTGGCATGGGCTATGTGGAGTGCTAGCTCTGCTAGAAAGAGACAGGGGGACGTTTTCAAAAAGCAAATGTTAAGCTGAGCCACTGGAGCAAACCGCTGATAGCCGGCAGCAACGGAATACTTTACTAAAACATCTTTTTTTTCTAGATTTTGACTGATCTGGTAACCATGTGAATTCATAAATTAATCATAATCAGTTTTGCCAGTATATTTACTGAGGCAGTAGCAAATTAGGAAAGTAAGTTACAGTTATCTATCAAATGCAGCCACAGAAATAGACAAGCGTGCAACCTTTACGATGAATTTGTTGGTTTTTTTGTGGCGAGAAGTACATTTAACTGTGCCACAGAGTGCATTTATTCAGTATTTAAGTTGTTCCTTGCTGTATAAATAGTAGGTGTGTAATTTACCGGAGTGTTGCTGTCCCCTCAGTTTCCTCTTAAAATGGTGGGCAGTTAGCTGGATAAAGAGATTGTACCCACAGGGCCCTTCTGATCGGCAAGGGTTAGCTTTTAGCCAAGCACACAGTGACTTGTCCCAGAGCAATAGATAGTTAGATAGATAGATAGATAGATAGATAGATAGATAGATAGATCACTTTATTTATCCCACGGGGAAAGTCAGTTTTTACAGCAGCAAAATCAAACAAGAGAGCAGCATAATAAAGGCACTTAATGTTTTCCCAGTCAGCCAGGGTTAGCTTTTAGCCTCATTAGAATACCTGCTTGCGTCCATATTCTCCTAAAGTGGGTGTTGTGTTCTACCATGTTGCAGCTTTGTATAGGCTATGAAAGGCTTTCGCTAGTATATGTATATGGTTTAAGCGAACATGCCCATATTGTAGGCTTCTCACTCAGAATCAGTGTAACTTACAGACAGATACACATACCTAAATAAAGGAATAATAAAGGAATAAATAAAATTTACGTAAAGTTACGTCTAACTACCAAAAAAAATCACACATAACTGGCATAGGGGGCTAAGGGTTACTACTAAGATACTACATGCTGTTTGTATTTGTATTTTTATTTATTTAGTATTTGGTTACATAATATATATGTAAGTACAATACATACAGAATCATGTTGTTGAATGAATAATATTATATATAATTTAGTACATAATTCAGATAATACCGTACTAGTCAAGACTTTGCATGCGCCTGCTAATAAGGGTTATCTTTATTTTTTCTGTTTTCTATGTTTTAAAAGAATTCTTAAGCATTAGAGGAAAGATCAACATGCCTTTATGTGTTGCTATGTGTTTGGTGCTTTGAACATGCATCCAGATTTCTAACTTTCAAACTGTTGGTTCTGTACTGTGGACCTAGTCTAATGATGTAATGCTGAGAGTGTTTGATCACAGTCATGCTCTGTGTAATCAGGTACGCTGAGAGATGTTTTTGAGGCTTCGGTAACTTCAGTGAATTTGTCCTTAAGAGGAGATCCAGAGATGGGATTCCTCCTGGTTTTGCGCAGTATGCTGTCATGTTAAATCACCCTCTTATTCTCATGAGCTGAGCCGACTCTTCCCGTACTCACACATACACATACCTCTGTGTTTCAGCTGACTCTGACATCAAAGGCGGAGTAAGGGTCACAGGGCCCATGTACTACTTCATGACTGATAGGAATGAGAGATTGAGGTAAAAATGTGATGGTGTGGTAGAGAGTGACTCTCAGTTTGCTGTGTGATCTCACAGAGTCTCAACAAGCAATAAAGAAAATGCACTAGGCTCATCAGTGCATCGAACATTTCTGTCTCTTTACTGACAGTCAGCTAAAACTGCTGCTGCTTGAACCGAACAATTCATCACTTTTATATCAAACTTCAATTTGCAAAAGTATAATTTTCTAAGAAGAAGAGCGAACATTTTAATGAATCCTACCTACACACTGTCCACTTTAGGGGGCGGACTTTAGGGAGCAGATCTTATTGTCCGCTAAATTATTGAACACCAGACATCCCACCTCACCCACAACATGTGGGACTAATCCGCTTATCAATAATGGCTCCCCAACACCCACACATTACATACAATATACAAAAATCATAATTCTGCATATCAAGCGCTCTTGCTCACCTATTAGGAGCGAGCAAGTAAGTACTTATTGGGGGCGAATGAGTGACAGATGTAGAGAGAGACGGTGATACAGAGGGCATCCTGATTGGTAGTAGACTTATGAGTGTTCTCTGTGGGCAGGATTTACAGTTGACCACTCTCATTCATTGTGCACTAATGCCCATGGGTGTTGAGTGTCAGTAAAGACAAGCTGAGGTACATTAACAGCTGCCATTCTTTCATTAGAATAGCTAATGGTTACCGTTGGGTCAGTGATTCTTGCTAGGTTCTGGACCCACAATGACCGTGACAACTGAAGAAGAAGCATTTAAGAAGATTGATAAATGAATTGCTATGCTGAAACTATACATTGTGTAGCCCCAGTTGCTATGGTGTTGCTCAATGGTTGCTTGGGTGTTGCAAAGTGGATGCTACAGTGTTGATAGGTGGTTGCTATGGTGTTGCAAATGCTTTACAGTGTGCAACTTTGCACTGCCTTGCATGCTTTGCAATGCACAGCCATAATGAATGAAAAGTATAGACTTTTTAAGCTCCCAGAAATCAGGCCTAGAAGGTGCTGAGGGTTTTACACTGCTCTGTACTCATCAACGCAATGTAAAAATCATAGCACAGCGTTGATGCTCTGACTCCTCTGAATGTGTTTTACATCAGCAGGTTGTGACAAACTAAATGCACTGTGACTGTAAAGTACTGAGAGTAGCAGGCTAGGAGCAGGCAGGGCTGGGCTGACAGTGTATGTCACTATGGATGTCTGCGTGCAGCAGGAATGATTTAATTCCTCTCCAATGCATTAGACAGCTGGGTCCCTCATGGCTGTCCAGCACCCTGCGGCATAACTTCATGGGTACGCAAAGATCTCAGAGAGAGAGAGAGAATGAGAAAACATGAGTAAACATGCTCTCACTATCACTCTCTCTCCTAACCTTCCTCTGTTGCTCTCCTCGCGGCAGTAATGAGGATGAATATGGCAGCTGGTAAGCATGTGTGCGTGTGCATGTGCGAACATTGCATTACATATGCTACAATCAAACAACACAGGGTCTCTCAACACTTTCATCCATCATCTGAATGAAAGCAGTGGGACCCTCACTCCCCCCTCCCTACACACACACACACACACACACACGCACATACACAATCACGCCCCTCCACATCAGCTCAGCCTTTGAACCCCATTGACTCGTTCAGCGTAGCTCCCCGACACTGCTGAGAAAGCTGAGTCTCGTTTTGTTCGTGGGCCGCCTTTGCTCATCCATAATTTAGCTGCCCCCCGTGCGACCCCTCTTTCACAGGAACACAGTTTGAGTAGTGGAGCATGCTGATGGCACTCAACAGGCTGCATGTGTGTGTGTGCTTGTGTGTGTGTGTGTGTGTGTGTGTGGAACGGGCCATGTTTCCTCATGCTCTCCCTGTCCTGTCAATATTTAACCAGCACTTGTCTCTTCTACAGAACACCAACACTGGACAGATCCTGCATGAATTCGATTGAGAAGAGACATGGATGTGTTTTATTGATTTACATTGCTGATTCAGAGCGTATCATCCACAATCAGCCTACCCATCACAATCAGAGTCTATTTTCAGTTCTACATGATTAATACCTCTGAAAACTGTCCGTCCAGTTCAGTGCTCTGTAGTCATGCCTCAAGTGCAGGTAGCTGAGGTAGCAGAGAGCTGGCTAGTTCTGGATAAGAAGATTCCACTTTAGTGTTCACCTTAGTTTGGCATTAACATGTGTTTTGTATCCAAATAATATCTGGACATACTTTGTGCCCCCAGTTCAAATGACCAGATGGGATCTGATATACTTAATTTTCTCATTACTTCCTGTAAACAACATTTTCTCATCAAAACTGTCCTGCTGCAGGAAAATGTGAACAGTTAGAGGAACGGTGAGGGTTCTACAATGCAGTGGAACAATAAAACGGCAACGGAACAAACTCTGTAATACTGCACTCATCTACTGGTAAATAAGCATGAGCGGAAATACACACATGCCCGTTTATAATTGTGTTAAATGTGGACTAGATCCAGTCCCACAACAGATTTCACATTGCCCTTTGGGCAGTTTATATCGCCCCAGGATGATGTTAGTTAAAAAAAAATGCTAAATCAAATAAAACAGTTACAGCTAACAGGTTGACACATGCTTGCTACTGCCTCCTGCTCACATAAGAGCTAAGTTTAGCTCAAACAACTAAAATAGGCCGGTACTTTCCCCTCTGATGTGTGTTTAGCTCCAGTTTGGTAGTTAGCTGAGGTAGTCCAGTGTGTTTTCGAGGGGGTGGACGTTGGGGGGAAGACATTGTCAGTAAGCGTTAGCTTTTAGCCAAGCACACGTTCTCTCTTTTGCTGCTCCTAGCTTTCGCTTCCTCATGTGCCAAGTTTGAGCTCTCATTGTCCTTTGGGATGCTTGTATTGCCTCAGGATGATGAGAGTTTAAAGCTGTGCTATATATTTATATACAATAAAAATACAATTCAACAGAAGTTGGCAAATTGGTTGGTTTGTGAAGTTAACTAAGTATATGATGTTCACTAAGGATTTGAGTGCTTCCAAGGATTGCTCCTGCCTTCTGCTAACAACATGTTGCCCACAGCAGGTATTTTTTTTCTTTTCACAACACAGAGCTCTCCAAAATAAAAATAACAACCTTATCGAGTCTCACACCCGCAAGTCTCGAGTAAAGTAGTTGATTCTCAAGTATTTTTCAAAGTCAAAACATGAGTGCGAGTCACTCAACTCAAGTTTCCACATCTGTTTAAAACATTTCTGTAAAATTGGTATTTCATTAAATTAATTACTAACTCCAGCTCTCACCCACATGCAGCTGTTTCCGACATGTTTTGCTCTGCAAGGATTGTGGGTGATTGATTGAAGGACTGAAAGGACACACCATTTGAGTCTCAGAAACCAGGGGAATATTTATTAGTCAGATTTATTGAGAAATGCAGCCTTCTAGGTTGTTGTCCAAAAGCTTGTAGACATTTCTTCAGAAATCAAGAGTATTAACAGAGAGTTTGTCCCCACTTTGCTGCAGTAAGAGCCTCTATGTTCCCAAGAAGACCTTCCCCTAGATGTCGGAACACTACTTTTGAGAATTTGATTGCATTCAGCCACATGAGCATTAGTGAAGTCAAGACCTGATGTAAGAAAATGAGTTATTTCAAACATCATTGCAACTCATCCTAAAGGTATTGTATAGAGCTTCTTCACTTCAGAAAACACAGTTATGCAGCTTCACTGCCCAATGCCTTATACTTCTCTACCCAGATGCTTAGCACTGGCTATGGTGTCCTTAGGCTTACAGCTCAGGAACAAATGAAAAGACCACTTCATTTATTTTCCAAAATTTGCATCTCTATGTGTGTGGCAGCCATTTTCTTCCAGGCATTTCATCAAACAAAGCTGAGTTACCTGAATTTGCAGACTATGAATAGCATAAAGTCACCTAACATCAATGTGAAAGACCAGTGGAGAGCCTGCCAAGATATGAAAGCTGTGATTGGCAGTCAGGGTTATTTCACCATAGTGATTTCTGAATGCTCTCAAAGTTCAAATATTAGTACTGCATTGTTTAAATTTGAATAATAACTACTTTATTTGCATTATAATTATAATATTTTCTTTGCATTATTTAAGCAGTTGTTTTTGAGCAGTTGTCATTTCTGCAAATTAATGCTCTAATAGCAATATTTTTATTTGGAATTTGGTGGAAATGTTGTCCATGGTTTATGAAATACAACGCAGATGTTAATTTCCTTAAACACATTGCCTATAAATAGTAAAACCACAGAAACGGATCATGTAGGATGGTCTCTTATTTTTTTCCAGAGCTGTATGTGCAGCTGCTACAGAGCATCCTATTCTGCTGTACTACAATCATTGCATGTGTGTGGTAAAAAAAAATGCGCGCCTGCCTGCAATGGGTGTTCCACGTTCCTGGTGTACAATTATAGACTGCAGTCCAACTGTTGAAGTGCAATTTGTGTTAGTCATCCTCTCGTCCTGCATTAGTCTTTGAGGTTTATGATATGTCAGTTCCATGTGTTGAACCCTCAGCATATCAACTATTCCAGGGAAAATACAGTTTAACATTGTTTCATTATTGTTACACACCAAAGGACCCTTTTTCAGTACTGTATAGACCTAAAACCCACTAGACGACCCTTTTTCAGTACTGTATAGACCTAAACCCTACCAGATGACCCTTTTTTAAAAACTGTATAGACCTAAACCCCACCAGACGATCCTTTTTTCAGTACTGTACAGACCTAAACCCCACCAGACGATCCTTTTTTCAGTACTGTATAGACCTAAACCCTACCAGATGACCCTTTTTTAAGTACTGTATAGACCTAAACCCCACCAGACGACCCTTTTTTAAGTACTGTACAGACCTAAACCCCACCAGATGACCCTTTTTTCAGTACTGCATAGGCCTAAACCCCACCAGACAATCCTTTTTTCAGTACTGTATAGGCCTAAAACCCACCAGATGACCCTTTTTTCAGTACTGTATAGACCTAAAACCCACCAGATGACACTTTTTAAGTACTGTATAGGCCTAAAGCCCACCAGACTGCCCTTTTTAAGTACTGTATAGACCTGAAACCCACCAGACGACCCACTAGACAACCGTTTTTCAGTACTGTGTAGGCCTGTATAACTAACCAGATGACCCTTTTCTAGTACAATGTAGGCTTAGACCCATTAGACCCACTAGTTGCAAAACTTAGAGTAACACAGATCCATTGATATGCCCAGGAGAAAGCACATTTCACTTTTACTTCAGTATAGGGAACTTTAGATCTAAATGGTATGTCAGCGTTATCTTCCCAGAGACTTGAACTTATTGATTTATGGACTGTTACAAGTGTGGCCCTGTGCTGTTTTCTCCACAACCCTATCGCTGTGAATGGAAACTTGTGGGAACGCTAACAGCCCCAGCTGAAGACCCAGACCAATCCATACAGCCTCGGAAAACAGTAGCTGCATGAGAATGTGCTGAAGGAGGTTGGAGAGTTGTCTCTGGTTGCTTTTTCCTCGGCAGCGCTGGATGCCCGTGGATGATAAGTGGAGGATGATTTCCTTTTGATCTGCTGGATCATGCATTATTCAGATGTTGTCACCCGCTCCCTCTATCCGGCTCAGAGAAGGGAAGATTTCTTGCCGACTCGGCCTGTTCTGACGGATTTCCAGCTGCTAATTAGGGCTAAACTTTCTAAAGATCACATTAGGTGCTTCAAGATTAGAGCTAATCTGTCTGTGCCGAACAAGTTGATTAAATTGGGTGCTCTTAATGCCTAGATTAGGAACTCTCCATGTCTAGTCTCAAAACTTTATTTCCCTTGCTGCTGAACGAGGTGATGGATGTATGAAATAAAAATAAAGCTTGCAAACATCGTATCCCACCGTCGGAAAGCATCAAAAGGAAATCCTTATCCTCAAAGGAACTTCCATGTCTTTAAACACTCTCCAGACCGTGGAACCACAAAGATGTAATACCATGTCTCTCCTCAGCTAAAATACTGAACATAGTAATCATGTGCATGTCACACTTGCCAGGTGCTGTGCTCAAATGATAACTTGAATAAAAGGATAAACTCATGTTCAGAGATATGCTCCAACCTGTACAGTCACTTTAATAAAACATGTTTCAGCCTCTCAGCCTCTCATTTCTCACACAGATTTAATGATGCACCTATAATTAGGTGTACTATGTTTAAAAAGGCAGCGATTCTTGATGGTTAATAAACTCAGTATAAACATAGATGCCCTTTAATTAAAGCTGACTATGCTATGTTTCAGCTTTTAGGTGTCTATCATCATTCTGCTATACTATTTTAGTGTAATTGCACAATTACGTTATTAATTACATAATTATTACAATAACATTCCATTTCCACTCTTTTTAACTGGTTTGAACTTGTGTTTCTTGCTACTTTGAATAGTAGCAAATGAAAAACTTCAATATAAGTCCTGCCATTTTCTGCTCACCTCATAATAATTGGTAAACCAGTTATGGTGAGTGATGAATATTAAATATTTCATGGTCTGTATTTATTGACACCCCCTTTGGTAGGTAGCCCAGCTTGTAAAAGCTTTTGTGGGAGCTAAGAGTCTTTAAATACTTGTCTGGGGGATTTTTGGCCATTCCTTCTTTCCTTGCAAAAGGCTTCTAGTCCTGCGAGAGTCATCTTGCTGCACTGCTCCTCGTTTTTTTTTTTTTCAGGTCTACCCATAGATTTTCAATGGAGTTGTACTGTGAGGGCCATGGTAAAACATCTAGCTTGGGTCCGCCTTCTGATATATAGTATTTTGTATAATTATCCTGCTGTGAAACCCAGTGAAATGTTCCCCTGGGCCACTGGCTGCAACACAAACTCAAAGCATGATCAAATCACTTCTGTGCTTAACAGTTGGAGAGGTGTTCTTTTTATGAAATTCTACACCCTTTTCCTTCAAACCTTCGTTTAGCATTTGAAGATAAACTACTGCATTGTTACCATGCTGAATAGAAACTGTAAGCCTGCGTGCACACAAGTGTTAAAATCCCGCAGCGTTCCCCGTGTGGATACGAGAGACTGACTTTAGCTGTGATTAAAATGCCTTTACCTCCATTTTGCAAAAGTAACAAATCTTCAGTAGGAAGTAAAGTCAGTAAAGCAGCTTTGAGGGAATGTAAGAACCTGTTTTTCTGATTTTATGCACGGCGCTGCTCTTTTGCATAAAGTAGAGCTGAATTCGCTCATTTCGCAGTGGTCATGGTCATGTCACTGCTCTCACTGAAAGTGTCACTGGCTCTGAAAAGGAAAGTCTTCCATTCGCCATGTTGTAGCGTGCACGTGCTGTACTGTATCTGAAATTGTTGTACTGATTTGTCCACACGAGGGCTCTGTTAATCATTTTTATTATTATTACAGTAGGTTAAAAGCTACATACTAGGCTAAAACAACTGAAGAATGTTTTGTTGTTATTTTTTTAACTAGACTTTATTCTAACATGACAACTTAAATGAAAATATAATTAACAATAAGTGTTTAATTACGGTTCATAATTTCTATAATTTGGTTTGATATACTATGTGAAATTATTTTAATTAATCTCAGTTAAAGTGTTATATTGCATGTAGATGTATGTAAATGATTAATAATGTAATATAAAAATTCTGATTTAGAATAAACATACAACGTAATGCCTGTTTTACGTCATGTTAAAATGATGATGTGTCTCGTGTCAAATTTCTGTTCTGTTCTGGCCAATTAAGCTCATGTGCATTTAAGAGAACCACAGGGTTGGGCACTCTGTGTGCCTGAAATCAATTAAAAACACTCCTAAGACCATTCCCTCGACTATGTGTTCCTAAGTATGAGGCTTTATCCTCTAAACGTGTGTGATTTGAGCCTGAGTTAGCAGAAGCACCATCTGTGCTGGTGCTGATGTGTTTAGCCTGCTAGTTAACTTATGTAAGCCTTGATAGCCAGCTGGCAGTCCAGACATTTCCAACACCAATCACTCGACTTTGCTGGACTGTCTGACACTGTCACCAAACTACTTAAGCAAAGGCTCAAGCTTAGTAGCCTACAGATCCAAAACTGTGAAGAAAAATTCAGCTTTCTGTCCTTTCAACAGCAGTCGCTCAATCATTAGTCACCAGTCACTCGAGTCATTATCGTCTGAATGTTTATAAGTGGGCTTTTAGTCAACCAGCCTTAGATTCGTTCTGTGATGAGAAGATTATAACTAATGCTAACCAGCTTCTCTTTTCTGATTCAGAGCAGTTTAACCTTTGTAAATGTCAGACTGATGGTTTAACATTTATTAAATGATTGATTTACAACTGTGCAGTGTTCAATATGTCCCCCTGCGAGCAAATGGAACGACGAATTTGGTGATTTTTCCGGTTTTAAAATAAGGCAGGATGACACTGAGCTGAAAAATGGTGCAAATTGAATGTCAAGCACTGTTTTAATTAAATTATTTTTTTTTAAACCCTGATCCCAGTCAGTAATTTTGCCTAATCTCTTCTCCAAATCTAGATTCAGACCACTAGTAATACAATAATAAGAAGGATCATCTCTGTTTCACACTCTGTTTCATTTAAAATCCAATGTGCTGGAGCACTGTGCCAAACCACAAAAGTGATTATTTTCCAGCTATTTAGAGGCTGCATTGTACATAACATATTGAGAGAACCCCCTGTACGATGCTATACAGCATTACCCTGGCTTGCCTTGCTATCTGGCATTACATACCCGACTCTGTCTCTGCCTGTCCACCCACTCGTGCTGCATGTCATGTCATAGAATACCTTGCATAGCAGCCACTCTTTGCACAGCAGTAGATATGATGTGCTCACATACCATCTGCAGCTGGAGCTGTGTAGACTGTGGCCCATTAGACATCCCAGTGTGTGTCACATAGAGTAAGGGTATAATATGTGACACAGACATGATATGACTGTAGTGTCACAGTATTTACAGTTGGAATGTGAAGGTTTGGGCACCCCTGTACATCATTGTAAAAGGCACAGGGAGGCTATAAGAAGATAGTCAAAGCTTTTGGTTTCTACAGTGCAGAGTGTTATTAAGAAATGGAAGACCAAGAACCCCCATAAAACAGCCAGACAAACAAAGAACCTGCAGGATGTTTAAACAAATGGTGGTCCCTTATATGTACACAAAGATAATCCTAATGAAAAGGTCATAAGAAGGAAGCAGTATCTGCCAGTACATAGTAGTGCATCTAAATTTGGAATATTGTGAGAAAGTTTGGGATTTCAAGCTTTTTTATTTGACTTTTAATCAGTATGGTTTATAGCTCATAAAAATCAGAAATTCAGTATCTGACACATATGATCATTTTTACACTCAATACTTTGTTGGGGCTCCTTTACCACAAATTACCACATCAATGCCGCATGGCGTGGAGGCAGTCAGCTTGTAGCACTGCTGAGATGTTACTGGCCAGGTTGCTTTGATAGTGGCCTTCAGCTCATCTGTATTGCGGGGTCAGGCGTTTCTCGTCTTCCTCTTGACAACACGTCATAGATTCAGGTCCAGAGAGTTGGCTGGCCCATCAAGTAGTCATCACATGGTCAGCATACCATTTTGTAGTAGTTTTGGCATTGTAGGCAGGTGCTGCTGGAAAAGGAAATTATCACCCCCATAAAGATTGTCAGCAGATGGAAGCATGGAGTGCTCTAAAATCTCTGGGTAGATGTCTGTGTTGACCCTGGATTTGATAAAACACAGTGGACCAACATCAGCAGTTGACATGGCATCCTAAACCATCGCAGTCTGCGAAAACATTGCACTGGACTTCAAGCACCTTGGATTCTGAACCTCTCCACTCTTCATCTTCAGGGTACTTTCATCTAAAAGATGACTTTGGATCACTGAGCTACAGTCCAGTTATTTTTCTTCTTAGTTTAGGAAAGACGCTTCTGACAGTGTCTCTGGTTTAGGAGTGGCTTGATATTAGGAATGCAGCAGTTGTAGCCTCTTACCTGGAGACATCTATGCATGGGGCTCTTGATGCACTGACACCAGCCTCAGTCCAAGTTCTTGAGTCTGCTTTTCTCGACAGTCCTGAAGGCTGTGGATCTCCCCTTTTCTACCACTTTTCCCCTTCCAGACAACTTTCCATTAATAAGCTTTGATACAGCACTCTGCAAACAGCAGATGACCAGCAATGGTCAGCAATGACCTTCTATGGCTTAGGCCCGAAACATAATTCACACAAGGTTCAAAAGTTGTCTTTTCCAGTCAGATGTCACAGTGAACCAGTTTTAATTTTGATTTGTCCTCTATTGCCCCCCTGAATACTGAATGTTTTAACCACCAAATGTAAGAACGGCTGTTCGGTTAGTACAGCAGGAAGGTGTGCTTGCAGAGCGTTGGCTGCTCGATGATTGTCTTCTGAACTACTATCAAGTCAACAGTCTTCATCATAATTGGGGTTGCATGTGCTGAACTAGACTGAGATATACACACTATTTCTAGTGTCTGAATGGAAATCTCCTTAAACTTGAAAATAAATATTGTAATAATTTGAGAGACTGGATATCTGATTATGATGAGCTGTAAGCCATACTGATCACATGTAAAACAAAAAAAGTCTTGAAATTATTATTAATATTATAATATTATATAGTTTACCCTTTTCAATTAAATTATGAATAAAAATGTATGATATTCAAATTCTTAAGATGCACTAACATGTCTGCTGTCACTCAAAAACTTTTTTTTTATTATGCCAGAAAGTAAAAATCTGGTTTATTACTGACTTAATATAAGTCTTGTGTTCTTCTATTGTGTCAATAGAAATGCTGTAAGAATACGTTTCAAAGTTCAAAAGTTTTTTTTTCTTTCTGCTGTAAATTTGCCATTTTGGGGATATGAGTTTTTTGCATGACAGCGGCAATATTATATTTATATATCGTAAGTTACTAAATAAAGAGGTACCTCAGGCCTGTACAGTCTAAGTAAACACTTGCGCTCACAGTAAAGAACGGAAAATGTTACATAAATCTGGTGGTTACACAACTCAGTCACTCCCTTTAGGCGATACGACACAAACAGCCTAATTTAACGGTGCTATCAAAGATGCTAATGGGTCTGATCTGTTGTTAGACTACGCTAATGAGACCCTGTCCTGTTTAACAATGATTATCACAGAGGTAGAACCATTAATGATGAAAAATCGTAAATGATGAAGGTAGTTTGTGCTCTGGGGTTTTAACAGTTGGGGCTCATTTATGGATACATATGCCTTTAGATGTAGGCCATTTACTTGCTTTTTTCATGCTTAGTGTGCCTTGCAAGTGTGCCTTCTTTAGGAAATGACAAACAAGTACTAGAAGACAGTTCTGTCCAGAAATAATAACATGTTATATGTTTCCAGTGTTGATTTTTAATACTGTTTTAATTTTAATTTAAAGTGTTTATAATGTCTGTCTTAGAAAGTGAGGGAATGGAATTCCCTAATGTGCCCAGTAGAGGGTGTGATACTTCTGGTATCTGGAAATGTAAGCTCTTTGAATGCACCCTTGCTTAACAGCTGTAAAGACAACACAGCCTCTGAACACTATGCCAGTGTTGTAGCCTAAAGTGTACAGAGGAATTGTACAGGGTGTTTAGAATGAGAATGGACAAGCCCCTTTCTAACCACACTGCTTGCAGTATAAAGACGAGATGGGAAGCATGACAGTGCTTGCAGGTGAACACAGCTGATGTACAGCTTAATTCTCAAATGAGGTGGAGAGGAGTGTACTATGAGACCCAATGCCTGGGTGTGGCCCAAAACAGGCACAGGCAACTCAAGCTGTAAGAATTCACCTCCAGAGAAAAGTCAATACTGCCAGTATGATTAAACCACTTGCTTTCATATTTAGCAATAGTTTTGGTATGATTTCCCATCTGGATGAATACAAGACTAAAATCGGTGGCTCTTTATGAGGGGATCTCCTACAACTCTACCACACCACATACAGTCTAGAGGCAGGTCCACGAGGAAACATCAGGTCCCATTCTCTTAAGAGGTCAGCAGCTTAGCTTCTGAAGCACTTACTGTCATGCCTGCACACACTTTTATGTCAGGGCATACAGTATAACCTTGAAATATATACAAATAAAAAGTATTGGGACAGCTGCTAATTCATTGTTTTTTTTTTTAATTAAGGGTATTAAAAAGAGTTTATCCTGCTTTTGTTGGAGTAACTGTCTCGACTGTCCATTAAATTGTGGAGCTTTTTGATTGCATTCAACAACAAAAATGTTAGTGAGGTCATGATGTTGGATGATCACCATCCCACCTCATCCCCAACTCCCCAACTCATCCCAAAAGTATTAAATAGAGCACCATTATTACAGAGTTCCACTGCTACACAGCCCAATGCTGGGGTGAGTGGGCTTTGTCCCCCTTTGTGTGTGTGTGTTTGTGCATTTGCACATCTGTGTCAGCATCATTAGAATGAGTGTCTACAAACATTTGGACATGTTGTGTATGTCAAGAAGTGAAAACAGCAAAAATATACTATCTCTAATATAATATCTCTATAAAGTATAGAGATATACGTATTTTATGTAATAGCAACAATATATGCATCAACCTATATGAGAACATTTTAAGCCACGGTGCCCAGTCCTGATCCTGGTGATCTGCCAGCCTGCAGAGTTTAGCTCAAGCTCTAGTCTAACAGACCTGATTCAGGTAATGAAGACCTTCCGGGCCTGAACATTACAGCCAAGTGTGCTGGATCTGACCTCTCCGGTGTGGCTGGACTCTAAACCTAAGCCTAGACTTATGATACAACTATTGCCTGTACTGCTGAACCCTACTACAGTAAACAGTGAAGGTAATCATTTTAAATAG
>NC_132880.1:35867841-35915341 GCF_030463535.1 Salminus brasiliensis | reverse complement strand
GTACACACTCTGGACTGATATCTGTTGTTGTTTGTGGACAACTGATGTGAAGTATCGGTTTTATAGTGGGTAAATGAGCTATGCTTTAGGTTTCTATAGCGCGTGCATTAGCATTAGCATTCGCCTCCACTCAGTTCTGAATGTGCTTTTTAGAGGAAGGTGTGTGGTTCTCCTGCTGGTAAAACAGAGCATTTCAGTGGTAGTTTTATAAAGTTTCAGATATTATGATAGTATTATGATGTGTTTTTGTGTTCCACTGCAAAATACTTCCACACTGCAGACTCTCTGCTCTTTTATTTACCTTCTGAGAACATCCTTACTGCAGCCTACTGAAAATAATATCCGTTAAGGACGCCTCAAGGACACCAAATGGTGCACTGAACACTTTGGTGAAAACAAATACTCGGAACTGGATTAGAATGAAAATAACTGATACTTGGTCTATTAAAATATGGCTGGATTGGCTCTGATCCCGATCCTGGATCAGATTGGGACATCCCTAGAACTATATGCAGATATTTTAACACTTTAGACTTTTAGATTCAGATCATCAGATTATCTGCACATCTGTATCAACAATAGGTACAACTTAAAGTCGCTGAATGCATTCATTAGAAAGGAAGTCCACAAACATTTGGATGTTTCATATTGGTGCATATAGTGCACCAATATGAAGCGGGGCAGGTAATGCGTGTATCTCACAGGTCCAGGGTCCTGGAGTTGTGGGTTTGGCCCATGCTCCAGTCACTGTCTGTCTCCCACCTCCCAAAATGACATATAATAGGTTAACTGGTTATTGCCCCATGCATAAATGAGTGTGTGAGGTATCCTGCAATTGACCATTGCCCTGTCTAGGAGGTATTCCTGCATTGCACCCAATGATGCAGGATAGACTCCAGACAAACCACTGCACTCTTTTCCTACCAGATAGATTTCGCTGTTTGCTCAAGACCCGCCCTTGCGTCTGCTCTGTCAGAGGACAGAAATGCGCGACTGGCTAAAATCAAAGGTTCTGCTAAAATACATGCAAGTAAACACAATAAGCAATATATGAGCAATAAGGAATTGAAACACCTGTATCGTAATACGTGAAACCTGTTGTATCACCAGGTTCTTGCCAGTACACAGCCCTAATCAGAAATGCCAGTGCCAATATTGCAATAACGATGAACCCACAATATATCATGCAGGCCTATAGTGCGTACAAGCCTAGATCCGCCCAGTCATGTTGAAGACATAACTCCAGTGCTGTTTCATCTATACCCCAAGAGACTCCTCAGCAGTTCACCTTGGATTTAGTGCTTCATACCATCCATAGAATCTCCAGTTCCTTTCAGAGTTTTAAAGAGGTGGAGAGCGCGCAGTGGGGACAAAGTACAGGAGGAGAAAAGGAAAGCAAGGGAACGGAGAGGAAAAGGGATGGGGGACGGAATGAATGGAGCTGGTTCCAGACCTTCGCAGGCCTCTTTCATCTCAGCTTTATTCATTTGCTCCCCCTTCATGGGCGAAGTACACAGGCGCAAACTGCTTTTGTACTGTAGTGTTGCAGAGAGGGTTTTTTGATGTCAAGATGAAAAACATTCCTCTTGCCGGCGAGTGGATGTCGGCATGCGGGTCATTCTTCTTCCTCGCTACTCCCAGTGTGGACTTTTTACACAGCTTCAGTGTAAGCCTGCACTTTTGTGGCGGAATTCAACGATGAAACAAAACCTGAAAGTACCTGCTGTGGAGTGCATTTAGAAGACTTGATGTCCCACATATCAGCTTCGACTATAGTAGCTAAATCCACACTGACACCTCTGTGCAAGCATGCCCAGTGCGTGAGAGCCGTACTGCGTACTGTAAATCAGAGGAAACGCTTCTGTAAATAAATCATGCACGTGAGTCGGTGCATGTTTGTCTCAGAGTGTTTGTGCAACTGTGCGATTTGTGATTTTCTAGCAGAAGGGTAGCATTTACATATGGAAGTTTATTGTTAATTAGATGTGATTATGCAATTATTAAATGTGATTATGCAATTGTACAGTTAATAACAAAGAGAGTTTAGCAATTCAGCATTTTCGCAGGCATTTATCCAGTAATAGCAGGTCTGAGTCTGCCCCTTTGGCATTTTTCTATTTGTTGTGAGGGCAAGAAATGACAAAACCATGGCAGAAACAGGAAAAGGATGCTTTTTCCACAAGATGAGACAAGAATAGCTTTTCATCACATTCAAGGCATGATTCAACATCTCAAATTTACACTTCCAAACGAATTTCTCATGCTGTCTTTAATAAGCTAACAAATATCAAAGTATGCAATTGCAGCAATAATCTGAATAATGTGATGTACAACATGTGTTTATACTTGTTGAGTACATTGTAATTCCTCCCAGATCAGGAATAGGCCAGCTTAAGTCCAGGTACAGGCCTTAAACAGCAGCAGCAGCAAGATTAAGTGTTTGTCCAAGGGCCCAACAGTGGTAGCTTAGTGGTTATCGAACCCACAACCTTGTGATCAGTAACCCAGCACTCTAACCAATGAGTCTTAATTAGGGATGCACCGATCCGGCTTTTTCAGTTCCGATACTGATACAGATACATAAACTTTGCATATCAGTCGATACCCGACACAAATTCAATACCGTTGCTGAATTAATAAACCATATACCTTACCATGTGGGAGAGACTTAGGGCATTAGGATTGACTTAATCATTACTTTATATAATATAACAAATGAACACATAGCTATATCAGCCAAAACTAAGAAAATAAGTAGCTTCACTTTGTCAAACACACAGTGATCAATCTTATTTACATTTATTTGTGTAATTCTAAATAAAATCTAGCAGCTGAACCTGAAAATAAATAAGTAACTTGCTCAAACATACAAACAGCAATCAAAAATTGCAAACATTTAGTGCAGTCTTACACCAACAAATTAAAGTGAAAGGATTGGTTCCATGTTTCGGTCTAATTATCCGATACCCGATCCAGCTAATGTTGCTAATATCGGTACCGATATCTGATCCTAATATCGCATCAGTGCACCTCTAGTCTTAATCTTGTGCTTTAAAATCCCATACTTGGGTTAGTGGTACTGGTGGCTCAAGTGTGTGTTATTGAGGATTTCAAATGACCAGGCCATGCATGACCCAAGTGTGTGAGCTGTTGACCTCTTCTGAGTTTGTACTCTGGTTTGTTGCTTGTAGACCTTTTCTCAACATCTTGATCCTGATCCACACTGAAACGCACATATTCCTCTCGAGTTGATTCACCCCAGTAACTTGCGTATTGTCATTGTATGTTTTGTTGTTGTTGTTTTTTATCTGGTAGTACTACAAATAATGGCTGGAGATCCCTCTGTGGTTTGTGAGTTGCTCATTCTGTAACCCAGCTTTGCAAATGATAACAGGTGCCTTGAGCAGTAACCTGCAGGAAATGCGTAATGGTGTGTAATGGCTGTTCAAGTCTAATCAAAAGGCTGGTTATTGAGGCTGCGCTCAAAGCTAGGCCTGTGTGTATTCTCTTAGACCTGAGGCTAGTGCTAATCCATATCACCCCCTTTTCCATCCCCGCTGTTGGCCTTGATTCATATTTGATAATGTTCTCTCTGTAGTGTGATGGACAGGGGAGGTCTCCCAGCAACTGAGGACTCTGTGTGTAATGAGGAACTTAGTGGAAAAACATGACTAAAAAATAGCCTCCTATTTATAGCTGGCTTACCATCAGCCGCGTGTTTCACTTGCTTATTCGAACAATTCTGGTAGTATTCAAAGGTGACCAAACAACTCTCCTGCCAATATCTCTGTTCCTTCTTTGACCAGAACGTCTGAAAGTACCAGATAATGTAGCTGTCCTCTCTGTGTTCTCTCTTTGTCCTCTCAACATGGTCTGCGGCTGGCAGGCTGGAGCTGTTTGGCTTTGTTAGCTTTTAGTCTAGCACCCACCTAGCTTCATCAGCTTCAACGGCATCATCAGTTTCCGCAGGGCACAGATACCCAGTGTGGCTCTTCCTCCGGTCCATACTTCTCCTTTCTCCAGTTAGTCCAGCCTTAGCTTTTAGCGCTTTTCAACCATGCTTCCATGTCCAATTTGGGGTAGTGAAGAATGTTCTGAAACGGTTTGGGGGTTTTAGAATCGACCACGTTTGGCAGCTCTGTTCTGGTTATGTCTGATTTGCTTTTCAATGAAGAGACAACAGTGTTTCAGGTTCACAGTATGCCACTTTTATGTTCATTATATCTGATATTGGTGGCAGCAATATTCAAATGAGTCTCTTCACTGCACCAAGATAACACATTTTACATTCAGTAAATGCAGATAATTTTGGTCAAAAATATGCAGCTTGAACCACATTATTACTACTGGTACATCGTAACCAGTACAGTACAGTATTTTATATGGTATCGTGCAGCCTTAATCAGTTTGGCTGGCATCTGCCCTCAGTCAGCAAATGAGTGAAGACAATTAGTGTGGAGCCAGAGCACTCCCCTTTCTGATGCATTCAGCAGATAAGAGGGACCACCAAAAGACCTCTCTTCTTCCAGCAGCTCCTGTCCACTTCAGTCCCATCCTTTTCCAGTGCCTATGTATACCTCATACTATGGATTAGATGTAATTTGTTATCAGGGTGAGATTACTGGCTTCAGCACACTCTAAGTGACAGGCTGATTGGGAAGTGGACTTGAGGCCTAAGCCAACAGAGCAAAGCTGAGAGGGAGGAGTGCAAATATGCTAAATAATAAATTATTTTTGGGGTCATAATTCCATGAGTGACATTTAGTGCATGGTGGTATTAAGTAAATCCAGTATCACAATATGTACCAACTGTAAAACATAGCCTGCAACTATAGAGCTACTGTGCTAAAATATCTGCTTTTTATTTACTTTATTATGGTTATTATGGTTATATATGGAGACACAGATGAAATTCATCCATAATCGTTTAGCCAAAAATGAAACTTTCTCTACTGGTCACACTTGTCAAGCTACAAACACCAACTTTGACAAATTTGTAGAACTAATAGTGTAGTTTTTTACTTTATGAATTGATACAGCATACATTTATTGCCTAGAATGTTATTGCCTAGAAAATGATTGTCTAGAAAGTCTAAATGCTTGTCTTGATGCACCATTTTAAAGGAAGGTGAGTCAAACTGGACCGTACTTGAAGCTCAATGGGCTTTAGGTAGGGATTGGGTTTTGACGATTGCCATCAGGTCTTGGGGGAGCTGGTACATGTATGGCTTTTGTAGAGCAGGTTTGTAGTCAAGCTTTTGAATCTGGGCAGCTATATGAAGCCAGTCAAGACAGTCCAGTAGAGGAGTAGACATGGCCGAACTAGGAAAATATGTGAAGATTTGAAGATCTAGTAGAAAGTCTTCCTTGGGCAGTGGAGACAGTTACTCCAACATAAGCAGGATACACTCTTTTTAAAACCCTTGATTTAGGAAGAAACATTTAATGAGCAGGTGTCCCAATACTTTCTTCCTTATAATGTATATCCATATCGACATTATATCATCAGGTTTGTCATTCAGTTTGTGTTGCTGTGATATATTGATTCATGTGGAAAAGATGTGAACATTAGAATCAAGCAACTTCAGTGCATTACTGAAGTGTAGTGAGGCTGTGCAACACCACCACACTCTCTCTACTATCTCTCCAGGACAGGTCCTTGGAGGCCAGAGACAAGAGCATGACGAGCTGACGTGTAGATGGTGTGTGTGTGTGTGCATGCGTGCTGGTTGAGGGTGGCACAGCAAGCCCCTGCCAAGCAGAGTAAGCTTCATGAGCTTTGAATGTGTCCAGCGCGAAGGAGGATATGCATCGAGAAAGGAATTCAATAACAGGAAAACGGCACTGATACAAACAATCTGTGGAATACCAAAACCCACCCTTACTACTGTTATTTTTGGCATGGCATAACCTTTCCTTATTATGCATGCTTTCTTATCCCTATGACACGCACTGGCTAGCAGCTGAATCACCCTGAGGTGCTTGCATGTAGATTCTGTGGAAAGAGTGCATCATTTTGGGCTGCAGGTTTGGGAACTACAAGCTAGAGCTGGGCCCTGTATTTATATAACCATATTGCCTATACCAGTATACCAGTAGTGGTGTCAGAAATTGAAGGGGAGTCCAGCTTCACACGTCATCCCTGTTGGATGTGTTTTGGATGTTTTATGTAGATGCACGAAACAGCTTTTTTTTTATCATTATATGCAGTATTAATACACTATGGGTCCAAATGTTTGTGGACACCCGTTCTAATGAAAGTATTTAGCTTTAAGTTGCACCCATTGCTGACACAGATGTGCAAATGCACACACACACACAGCTTGTCAAGTCACTGTATCTATTCGCACCATGCCTAATGCCAGATGTGGGCTGTAGGAGTGTAAAGCCCTCTAGCATTAAGCTGTGGTGCGGTGGAACTGTGCTCTCTGGGATGATGATGGGTGGTGGTCATCTTACATGAGGTGTGCATTTATAAGTTGTGGAATTACGTAATTAAGAGCCAGTGCTCATTTTCACTCATTCCCGCTAAAATCGTGTAGTCTAAACCTGGCATTTGGCTTCTGAAATGTGACCTATGAACATCCAAAGAAAATTACAAGGAACATTTTTGTACCATGTGTGTGTTTTAACAGTGAATTGACTTAATATAATTGAATATAAATTGAATGGAATAAATTGAATGAGCTTTAACAAAGTAATTAAAGCAACCCTAAGGAAAATTGCCATTTCTTGCTTTGAGACACCCCTAGAGGACATGTTCTTCTGGACATGCTGAGAGATACAGAACTGTCACCGAAAGTGGAGAGAGCGTGGACTGAGGTGGTAGCGCTGTTCTGTCAAACTTACATACTACTACGTTAGCAGAGTGCCGAGCCAACATGTGGCAACAACAGAGATGCTGTTCTCCGTATTACAGGGCATTCTGTTTCATCGAAGATTTGCTACGTCAGTAGAAATACACTGTGTAAAGTTCATATTGGAGTAATTTTAGAAGAAAACAGGCCAATCAGAACTAGCAGTGCCATGTAAACTGCAAATCTGACATCGTCATATAATATATTTCCGTGTTGTCCATTTTTGCTTCTGCGTTTTTGACTTTTCTGACATAGTCTGATTCTGGCAGTTGTTCTTTACATTATACATTTGCATTTATAATGAATGGCAGTGGTTCAGTATTTTGGAAAAAAAACTTTTTTACATTGACCTGCATTGAAAGCTTCCTCCTCCTGTAATGTTGCCAGTTAAGAAATGCAAGATTTTTGCGCAACAGCGCTGATTTGTAAAATGCTGTGACGCTTCATTTGATCAAACCTGCTCACTACTACAGGCTTCACTTCACACCACTGCACAGTAATACAGTCCCGAGTAATTTCCTGGAGTCAGAGTCAGCCATGAATAGGCCGAGTGCGTTTTGGGTCACGGCAGAAGCACTATAGAAATGACAGGCTGGTGTTAAGGAAAGTAGTGGGTGCAGAGATAAGGCTGGAGCTGAAGTGCTGCCCAATTCGCGTTCCCATTTCCCCTCCTGCGTGATGTCATGTGGGCAGCGAGAGTGCGTCTGTGTTTAGAAAGAGAGACGCTTCCTCTCTCCACCTCTTTTGCTGGCCACGCGTCGTCCCTCTGAAGTCTGCCCAGAGAGAGCGTCTGAGGGGAGGGCTGCCAGAGAAACATTCCTGCCTTCCACGTCTCTGCAGAGTTTTCCATTTTCTTTCCGTTAAGCGCTCCAAAAAAGTGTGTGGCCAGCCAAAGGTACATCAAACATAGATAAACCCTCAGAAATCCTAGACTCCTTCGTGATCATGAGCATTCTAAAACACATGCCTAGTAGAGCATTGCAGCTTTTATTGGTAATCTGACTTCTGTTGAACCGGTGAATGCATCGTGTATCACTACTTTTGGCTGTGTTACAAAAAAATTACTTATTTGTTGTGTCTTGGGAAGAGTATTGAGTGCCAAAAAGCGCAGAGTCTGATTCTGGCAGTGATAAACGGTGCGTTCTTCTTTGGTAAATAGGCCATCCCTGGCATGTGGAGAGTCAACAGTTGTGAGTGTGTGGAAACAGCACTCAGATGGAGAGGCAGGTTGAATGAGCAGCAGGCAGTGGACTGATGAGGCCTGACACAGATAAATGAGGCTAATCTGGGGGCCACACTGCACACACTATCCCAGGCGTCAGCACCATGCGTGAGGGAGACAGAGCTATCGTACACTGCTGTACAAGACAACCACAAACCACAGGTGTGTCTGTTTGAGACCTAGTCCAAGACCAAGTTTTCATAATATGATCATCAGAATAGTATTAAAGGGCATAAGAGAACAGCATGGTACATACGTACAGGTTATAAGCAGTATTTGACAGTCTAAAGTATAAAGATACATTATATGGACAAAAGTATTGGGACACCTGCTCATTCCTTGTTTCTTGCAAAAGCAAGGGTTTTTAATAAAAGCCGGTTCTGCTTTTGTTGGAGTAACTGTCTCTATCGTCCAGGGAAAACTTTGTACTAGATTGTTGAGCACCGCTGTCAGGATTTGATTGCATTCACTGACAAGAGGCATTAGTGAGGTCAGGATGTTGGATGACCACCACCTTACCTCATCCCCAACTCCTCACCTCATCTCAAAAGTATTGGATGGAGCACCATCATTCCAGAGAACACAGAATTCCACTGCTTCATAGTCCACATCTGGGCTTATGTTTATCTGCTCCAGAAAGTCCTATTCTGGCAGTATGTATGTCTTTACAGGGACTAGACAGGCTGTGTGTGTGTTTGTGTGTGCATTTGCACATGCACATGTCAGCAATGGTTGCAAACGCTGCATGCATTCATTAAAAGGGCCATTTTGGCGATTTTCATGTATTTAAAAAATGCTGTCTTTAGGGCTCCACAACATTGTACATCTAATAAGATGACATTATGCCCTCGTTCCCCGGGGTCGTCATGCAATGTCTGTGACATGCTTTGGTTAAAATACCACAAGGATCAAGCTCATCAAGCTCAACATAGCACCCATCTCACCCTGTCTAAACAGCCCTGTTCAGAAAAGCCATTTGAGACCATTCCGTTTCTTTAACTGATATTGAGCCACAGCTCAAGAACAACAAGGATATTTATCATACTGCTTCCAGAACAGGAACCGAGAAGGGAAGGTGAGCTACAGCTCCATTTTAAAAAACTTGGCTAACAGTGAATGACAGCTAACTAGCAGTTAGCATTATACTGTTACCGTAGAACTAAATGGGGGCTGATTGTTTTCATTGTGAGCAACATTAGCTTTCTATGGCACTACCTTAGGCTTTTAAAGAAAAAAACAGACTGGGCTGCGTTTAGGCCTGTAACAATAATTACATTATCGACTTATTAAACAATATTTTTTTTATTGATTAATTCTCATGTCTGAAAATGTCCTAATAATAAAACGTTTATTGCTCTTTAAAAGGGTAAAATTGTATATGCTTTTATTATTTCAGTGTATCAGTGGCATAATATGGGCTTAAAATGCCAGTAATATTGTTTATCGCAATTATTTCTGGGACAACATATCGTCCAAAAATTGTGTCAGGCCTAGCTGTGTACTGATATAATGATTGATGCACTATATGGACAAAAATATTGGGACACCTGCTCATTCATTGTTGAAATCAAGGGTATAGAGTAAAGAGTTAATCTTGCTTTTGTTGGAGTGACTGTCTTTACTGTCCAGGAAATGCTGTGAGGGTTTGATTGCAGTCAGTGATAAGAGTGTTACTGAGGTCAGGATGTTGGATGATCACCACCTCACCACATCCCCAACTCATCTCAAAAGTGTTGGACGGAGCAGCATCATTTCAGAGATTGCAGTTCCACGGCTCCACAGCTCCACAGCTCCACAGCTCCACAGCTATATGCTGTGGATTTGGGTTGGTTCATTTATACCCCTCTAGCCCACACCTGGTATTAGGCGTGATGCCAATAGGTTAATGTTTATCAGCTCCTGAAAGACCTATTCTGGCACATCTGTTAAGTTGCACCTGGGTTTATTAGAAGGGGTGTCCACAAACATTTGGATGTATAATGTATGTATATTATCAAATTGATGTAATTTATGTAATTTTGCTTGTTTCACTCCTAGAAGTGAGCATTTCTTTACTTGTCTTTCCCCAGAGTTTATTGCTAGGCCAGGTAGAGTAAGACACAAACACAAACACACACACACACATAGTCGTAAATCACATAATACCACAATAAGTAGCATAGTAAAAAAAAGAGTACACCGCCCTGAGCCGTGCGTTCATAAGGAAAGTATGTACAGAATAGGATTACTCCATGTGGTTTGAGACGCAACCATAGAGGTGCAGAGAGGCTCTCAGTTTGTAGGTTTTTGGATTAAGGAGCTAACAGGAGTGCACGGTGCAAGCACACTTTGCAGGAGTGAAAGAGGTGCGTAAGCTTATCTGGAATAACATGGGAAAGCACTGGCACTGTACTGACAGCATGTAAAACAAGCCAGCGTGTGATAAGACGAGACGAGCGCCAGCGCTGTGTGGTCTGTGAGCATCATGGAAATCCATATTGAGCGTAGTAAAAAAAATCGATTCTCTTTGGCCAACACAAGAGCTCCACACTGGAAAATGGTTTTTACAGCAGATGCTAATCAGAGTGGACCGGGCAGTGAGGGCCAAAGTGTCAAATGCACAGGTTTGATTGTTGTTAATATGAAAAGGTACTGAGTTTACTTCATTCATATGTGTAGATCAATTTATACATGAATAAATCCTGTGCATGACTTCTTTTAGCATGTGGAAATGTTAGTAGTACAAAGTAATGGGAAACACCCTGAATAGACAGCCTGTGCTGTGCCTCTGTTATTCTTTTCAGAACATGTCCTCTAATGCTGGCAGTTTGTCCTTCATAGTTGGAGAGGAGAACAAGAGACGTGAGGAAGGAGCCAGAGAGGAGATTTATTATGAAAAGAGGTTAAATCTACATCAGAGAGAGGACGCCTGCTCAATAAAACGTCAGAGAGCGTCCTCCTGCGAGCTGCACAATGCTCTGACGTGGTTGAACGTGCTTGCAGAAAGAGAGGTCGCGTTCACTGCTTTGTAACACAAGGGGGTAGTGTTCTAGACCCGGCTTAAGCCTCAGCTGCAGTGGAGCACTTTTGATGGAGTAATGGAGTAATGTCCGGGATTAGCGCTTAATCTGTGTACAGAAATTTGATCCAAGATGTTTTTTTTTTTTTCTGTGCTAGAATTTATGTGCTGCTGCCTGGGTTTAGTAATGTTTGCTAATGTTCCATGACATGTCATCACCAAAGCCCCCAACCCCTTCCATCCCCCCCTCCACACACACAGGCGTTTACAGTGGCTGGTTTTGTAGTTTGTAAGATTAATTGACTGTATGGCACAAAGAATTGCCTACTTTAGTTTTGCACTGACGCTACAAGAAGCTAACACTTTACTACTCATACAGGATTAATTGGGACGTCCACTGTGTCCCAAATAACTGTGGGACGTCCACCTGAGAGTTTCAGGTGTTTTTTCACCACAGCCCCACTAGTTCAGATCAGAGGAGGATAGCTTGTGAGTCTGTTCCTCCTAAGGTTTCTTCCTCCAGCTCTGAGGGAGTTTTTTCTTGCCTTTGTCGGCGTTGGCTGCTCACTGGGGGTCTTGGATCCTTCATGTCTTCATATTTTATTAATTTTTTTCTGTCTTTTACTAATTACTAATTATGTAAAGCTGCTTTGTAACAACAGTTGTAAAAAGCGCTATACAAATAAATTTGACTTGACTTGACTTTAAAACCCTCCAGTTGACCTTCCACATCACTTCCATTTGTTTTATTGATAAAAGATATTGGAAGTAAATTCATCATGGATCATTACAAATACTGTGTTTTAAAACTAAGAACTAGTTACAAACAACACAGTGAGAAAAAATCAATCCTGTATAGAAAATAAGTAACCGCTACACGTTTCATCATCGCAATCGCATCGCAGCCCTCTGAATTGTATCAGAATTGGATGGTGAAGTGCCTAGAGATCCCTGTACGTAGATTCCTGTAGAAAATTTCATTTTATTGTGGGCTCGTGAGTAGGGCTGGGCGATATGGTAAAAATACTACTTCATGATATTTAAAGACTTTTTTGCGATACGCCAAACTTATCACCATACATGTAATCGCAGACATCAGTAGCGACAGATTCTTTTAAACTACTATCCAGATACTACTGAACACAGTGGTTTTTATTCAACATCTGCTGCCCTTCATCTAATTAAACCAGTCTAATTACACTGTTTGTAATGAAACCTGCAGCAGATCAGTGTATATTAAGCATTAACAGTATCCTCGATATGCTTAAAAAAGCATATTTTGTATCCGATACGATAAAACAACTTGTCACAAATGCTCACTAGCTAGAGTAATAGCAAATGGAGCCGAAGGTTTAGTTACCTTATAGAAGAGACATCATCTGGATTCATTCTAAATACCATACTTGCTCACAGAGACCACTGAGATGTTTACAGACACCATTTTATTTTCTGTGTGACAAGCCAGCCCTGTGTCCTAGTCCGCTTGCCCCTTTTTCAGGGAAACCGCTCAGAGTGACCCAGAGCCCAGCTGGAGAGGACAGCGGTCAGTCTCCCGAGACTGCACTTCTGTGGACCGCCAGGGTCCAGGGTCATGAATGGTTTAGATGCAGTGGAAGGACTGTTGGTCCTGCATGTTCTGGAGATTACATCAGAACATGCATGCCAGAGAGGGCCTGGAGGATCCTCTTTTTCCTGAGGGGAAATTATTTGATTTGCATGCTTATATTCCCATAAACTCATTTATCCGTAGCTCAGGACTGGTCAGCCGGTGTGTGAGCAGAACATTGGCTGCTTAAGCACGGCTAATGATAGATGGGGAACGGGCAGTAAGCTAGATGTTTCTCTGCTGCAGTTTTCACACTGAATGCTTTTGACCAAACCAACCAAAAAAACGACGCTCAGGCTTTACCTCTAGAAGCTGTGATTTCACAGAAACATTAGCACAGCAGCTTCCGGGCTCTGCTGTAGACCACGAAATATGTCCAGGCCCCAGGCTTTCATTCATCACCCCTATAACTTAACAACAAGCATGGCAGTTATTCATTTACATTTACATTTATGGCATTTAGCAGACGCTCTTATCCAGAGCGACTTACAATGTTACTCGTATTACAGATGAGGGCCAATAGAGTGTTAGGAGTCTTGCCTAAGGACTCTTATTGGTGTAGCTCAGTATAGTCACCCAGACCGGGAATCAAACCCCAGTCTCCCACATGGTGTAGTAGCTCAGTGGCAGGTAGTGGTGTTATCTGTTGCACCACACCAACCATTCGCCCAATTGTTCGTTTTACAAGTAGTTACTGAATAATAAACCCTATGCTTTGGCTATGGGCAATATTCTAACTGTGGTGGTACACCACGGTATGTGAAATTTTACTCATTCATGGAAAACCCTGTTATTGTTATGTCAGTTTTGATTGTGTGAGCTTGTGAAAAAATGATGAGCTAGGCTTTTTTGGCTGGTTTACGTCACAGAGCCTAGCCTAGCTTATAGCTGTAACAAAAAACAATACAAACAAACATATTTTTGTCATATTTCCCCAGTCTTACTGGGTTGTGTGGGTGTTCTCTATGAGCTAGATGTCCGGTCAGCACAGTGTGCGGTTAGCTAGCTGAAAAGATTACAGCTGGTTGCCTGGGCTTTGCCTTTTCGGCCTTGCTGCCATGTTCTCCTGAAGTAGCGGTTATGTTAACCTCCCGAAAGGCTTTCTCTAGTGGGCTGTATGTAAATTTTGGAGGTGTAACTGTGATGAGTCAAAGATTTTTGAGAACAGTTTTGGAATTGGCCAGCTTTGCTTTTTCCATTCTGAAAATAGTGGCAACATGACATCATTAACTTTATTATTTTTAGTTCATACTATCAAGGATTATAATATTATAGTATTCAGATTCATTTGAATGTCATCCTCTACTGTGATATATTTGGAAAACTCCATGGTTTTGACTGTTACCAATACCGCCAAGCCCTACTTAGGGAATTTAAGAGATTACAGAAAAAAATCCTTCCAAATTACGTGTTCCACATCTTGCATTAACTACTAAGAAGCTGCTCGATTAGCAACTTTCACTAAACTCCTGTGAAGTGTATTCTGGCTCTTAAGGCTGTTTGCCAAGTGCAACACATGACATGCTCCATCAATAGTAAGATTTCTCAATCCGCCTTTTCCAGCTTAGGGATTTGTGTACTTGTTGTTGTTATTGTTGTTGATTTTTGATATTTTATAAAAAGCAGTTTTTTATAAGTACTTTGTAAAGACATTACTTGTACTTACCCACATTTCCTGCTGCAGTGTTTCTGCACTGGAGGCTCGTTTCCCCGTAGTGAATAGGAATGGGAGCTGTTTGCTTTTATTCATGGTAAAAGGTTGTCTGGCCTCACAGTTTGTTTATTGACCGTTCAGAAGTACTGTGTCCAAGTTACACTCCTTTTTTTTTTTTACCCCCCTCCTCTTCTTTTCTTTGAATTGCTCAGAGATGCAGGGACACTTTCCAGCTGGCTCCGGGGTTGCCTAATGCCTCCACTCTTCCAAAAGATGACATGAAGCGATACCATGCTACCATGCTCACCAAGCATGACAAATGCTTTTCTCACGCAGGCCTTTTTTGTGCCTCTGATTATTTAATTTGCTCACCTCTCGCTTTCCAAGCGCTACAATCATATTAGCTGACTTACCCGAAGGTCAAACATAAAAGCTTCTCCTCTTGTTTTTGATAATAATGATCATTTAGTCATTGACTGTGTCCTTGACTAGAAAGAGATAATACGCACAGTGAGAATTTTTTTTATGTATTGTTCTTAAGGGCATGGCGGTAACCATAGCTGTGCTTGCTAACAGCACACAGCAATCCTCTCATAGTTAATTAAAGGGCTCCAGATCTTTTCCTCAATTACGTATCAATTACCCCGCTGCTCCATTGCTGCTCCGCAGAGCTGATTGGGGCTCTCCCCCAGTGAAGCTGCTTAGTTTATTCTTTTTTTCAATGGCTTATAAGGAGAGAATCGAGCTGGACGGGGCGGGGGTCCCTCTTCGTTTCTACCACTGCAGTACTTTTAATTTTTTATCCTCCTCTGCCCCACTTTTAGTCTTTCATCTTAAGAATGGACTGGCAGGGAGTGAGTGGGAGGGGATGTGGGTGTCTGTGTGTGTGTGAGCACGCTCCGCAATGTGTAAAGCAGTTTGAGAGTTCATGTGGGGTATTCTGTACGCATGTATATTTGAGCGTACAAATGGTCTTCTTTAGGGTGGAGATGGTGTGTGCTGCGGCCTGTGTGGTACGTGGGAAAACCTGTATGACTGCATTTGTTTTGATTGTCCTACCTATATATACACTCACCAAGCACTTTACTATGAACACCTGTACACTTACTCATTCATGCAGTTACCTGATATTCGGCCAATTGTGTGGCAGCAGTGCAGAGACAAAAATCCTGTGGATACAGGCCAGCAGCATTAGGTAATGTTGACATCAACCATGAGAGCATGGCATGATAGTTGGTGTCAGACGGACTGGATTGTGTATTTCTATTTCTACTGATGTGAATTTTCAGCACAACAGTCTATAGTTTACTCATGTTGTACAACAGGAAAACATCCAGAGCTGGTTGTGCAGATAGAAGCACCTTGTTAATGGGATGAGAAATCTGGTTGGAGCTGAGAAAAAGCAGACAGGCTAACTCTGAGAACCACTCTGTACAATTGTGGTGAGCAGAAAAGTGTCTCAGAATGCACAACATGTCAAACCTTGAGGTGAATAAGCTACACCAGTAGTGGACCACGTTAGGTTCTACTTCTATCAGCCAAGAACAGAAAGCTGAGGCTGCAGTGGGCACAGACTTACCAAATCTGGACAGTTAAAAGACTGGAGAAATGTAGCCTGGTCTGGTGAATCTTGTTATTTCTGCTGAGGCAAGTCAAGTCAAATGTATTTGTATAGCTTTTTACAACTGTTGTTGTCACAAAGCAGCTAAGACCCCCAGTAAGCAAGCCAATGGCGACAGTGGCAAGGAAAAACTCCCTCAGAGCTGGAGGAAGAAACCCAGGAGGAACCAAGACTCACAAGGGGGACCCGACCCATCCTCCTCTGATCAGAACTATTTATAAATGATTGAAGTTACCAAACCATCTATACTATTGAACTGCTCTGATCATAATTTTAATATTATTTAATTTTTCATATTAATCATGGTATAGATAGTTAATAGTGGTGATATTAATGGTCAATAAACAGGTAGCAGTGGTAGTAGGATGTGCCGCCGGTCTGGTATGGGTGGTGGTGGGTGGGGGGCCTGATGGTCGGACTGGTAGGTGGCAGCTTACAGATGATAGGGTCAGAAATTGGCACAAATGACATGAATCCTATATGCCTTGTGTCAACAGTCCATGCTGGAGGTGATGTAATTATGTGTGGAATGTTTTTTGAAACAGTTTGGGCCTGTTAATACCAATCAATCATCGCTCGAATGCCAACACGTATTTAAGTATTGTTGCTGGGTATCCCTTTATTGCCACACTTTATTCATCTACTAATGCCTACTTCCAGCATCAAAGTGCACCATGTCCCAAAGCATAAGTGGTCTTTAACTGGTTCACTGTTCTTCAGTGGCCTTCCTAGTCACTGGATCTGAATTCAGTAGGTCGCCTTTGGGGTGTGGTAGAATGGGAAATTCGCAGCATTAAAAGGGCTTCATAAAAATCTGGAAGAATTGCGTGATCATGTCAACTTGGCTCAGAATCTCTAAGAAATTCTTCTAACATCTTGTGAAATCCATACCAAGAAGAATTGACACTGTTTTAAGAGCAAAAGGAGGCCCTGTCCAGTATTAATATCCAGTGTGCATGCATTATTTTTACATTTATGGCTTTAGGCAGAGACTCTTATCCAGAGCAACTTAAGGGCTTTAATATGTTTTATTAAGGCTCAAAGAGCTGTATGTACTGATTGAGTTTTGACTGTTGCTATCAGATAGGGAAGCGTTGGTAAATTTTTGGCTTTGTAGACCTCATCAGGCTTTTAAATCTCATGCATGCAGCTACAGGAAGCCAGTGAAAGGTAAGCACCAGCTGCGTGACATAGCTGAACTTAGTAATATTGACGACCACAGATGTCTTGAGATGACAAGGTTTGAACCCTCCAGATGTGATAGAGGAGAAATCTGGAGTCACCCTGTGATTTTTTATTTTGTAGCATTAGCAATAGCAATGTTCCCAACACTAGGAGTGTAAGGACTTAAGTACCACATGCAAGAACTTTCAAGAACACTCCTCTGATACATGCAAAGCCAGTCACCCCCTTTTTTCGAAATGCTGCCGGTGTGGCATTCCAGGGATGTAAGCTCTGAGCTGCCACGCTCTGAAGAAAGCACAGGGTCCCCAGCTCCTCCACACTAGCTAACATACGCCCGTACTGGCCTACACTGCTTAAGAATGATGAGGGGAAAGGGTGGCATCTACCCACCTGGAGAGAGCTCAGCCGGTTGTGCTCTGTCTGACTTCGGCTGCTGATGGCAAAGCGGCACAGCTCGTAATTCAAGCTTGCAACCCCCAGACCGCAGTGGTCCCGGGAGTTCTTAATGAAATAATCAATCATGCCTATCCCTAGGAGAGTCAAAGTTCATGTACTGCTCTCATGTATTGCTCCCGTTTAGGGGTGAACCCGTTTTAATGAGTCACAGCTCATTAAACATGTCACAGTCATTCCTATGATAACACACACATTGTGTGCTGAGCTCTGAACAGTGGCTGTTGATGATCGAACAGAAGCCAGTTTACCCCGGGGGGACTAGGGAAAGTTTTCAGTCCTTGACATCTTGGCTCAGCTCCAGCAGGCCTCACATCTCAGCCGATATCATTATACCCAGTGTGCATTAAGTAACGGTACTGTCGAGCAGCCAGGAATGCAAAACAGCTCGCCAGTCTGTATGTGTTTGTGTGTGTGTATGTGTGTGTGTGTATGTGTTTGCGCTCCCACTGTCGCCTCAACCTTCATTACATAAGCATAAGGGTCGTCATATAAAGGCCTCTGGGGAGGAAAACGTTGAGAGCTTCTGACATGTCACATATACAGCACAAGAAACACACTCACACACTCACACACGCACACACAGGTGGGCAGAGACATTCAAGGACAGACTTGCTCTTCATAGCTGTTTCTTTTCTCATGGTTTGCAACATGGTTTTCTCTTCTACGAGAATCAAAGTGGAGCTACTTGGTCTGGATAACAAAGTATAGCCTTGCCCGTTGTGTCTTTAGTGCTGAGCATGGCTACACCGCTGTGGTACCAATGGATTTGTTAAGCCCACATTAGAAACTCTCTATGACAGTAATGAATGGGATGCTATCCTGCTCTGTGGTAAGCAAACATGTTCCAAATCCCATATCTTTGTCCTGTGTACATTTTATCTCCAAAATGTTATGGAGTACTACCATAAAGTCCTTGGAATCGTGAGGTCATTACACTGCGACATACATGCTACAAGCAAGCTAGCACTATTTTACAACAACACCAGCTACTTAAAAATGGATGTACCCCAAAACATATGACCTTCGAAACACAAGTACACCACAGGATGCAACAATTCTCAAAAATTCCACTAAGACTTGCCATACCAAATAAGGCCATGATGGCACCTTAAAATAATAACGCAAATTAAGAGAAAATAACAGTCCCTGGGCAATACTCCTAATGCCTTCCCCACACTACATGACTTTCAGAGTCATCTGATCGTTGTACTCTTCACTCTACACTTCACTTTCTTTGTAGTGATGCTTGCTGATGTGGCTTTTTCCTCACTCTGTGTCTTGTGCTTTCATTGGCTGTAGCTAGTCGCTGCACTACCTTCTAGTCACAACACACTTTACACTACCGGATCTTAAACCTTTGATATTTGTCAGAGGCTTTAGTTATGGTGGTTCCCATGATACATGACTAATCAGCAAGAGGAGTCTTTTTATCAGTTGTATTCCCCAATGAGTCTGTCTGGTCTCCAAACTACGTTTTGTCGCAAAAAATGCGCGAGATGCTTGTTGATGTTGTACAGCTCCCTTCCTGGGTTTCTTGCACTCTACATTGGCTACTACATTGGCTGTAGTAATGGCATTAATGCCAGGTCACAACACTTTGTACTCTACTGGATTTAAACAGCTCCAGTCCTGGTGGCTGTGGGGCAGTGGTGGCTGTGGGGCAGTGGTGGCTCAGCGGTTAGAGCGCCGGGTTATCGATAACAGGGTTGTGGGTTCGATTCCCGGGCTCGGCAAGCTGCCACTGTTGGGCCCTTGAGCAAGGCCCTTTACCCTCTCTGCTCCCCGGGCGCTGGAGTTGGCTGCCCACCGCTCTGGGTGTGTGTGTGTACTCACTGCCCCTAACACATGTGTGTGTGTGAGTGTGTGTTCACTACCAGATGGGTTAAATGCGGAGGACACATTTCGCTGTACAGTGTACAGTGACAAATACGTGCACCTTTACCTTTACCTTTAGATATCCTTCAGCATCTGTGAGGCCTCTGCTAGCTCCCAGGAGGCTTTCCGATTGGATTACATTGTGAACTATTGGCTCCTTATATCTGTATTGGTGCAACAAGGTGTTAATTATCAGTTATAGTGTTATTGGCCCCAAAATCGGTGCATCCCTAGCTTCTCCTACCACCAAAACCTGTTGTAGCCCATCCTCCCCAATAAGTTACTGGGCCACTATTGGAGAAATGGATCCATGCCGCAAAGTGTGTCTCGCGTCTGCAGTAGTCAGTGTGTCATCTGCTGCCAAAGATAGCTGAGATTTCTGTGTGCGTGAGTGTGTGCGTGTGTGTGTGAACTGTGTAAATGTAGGGTGATGAACATAAGAACTCACTGTGTACTCTTGGTCTCCATCCAGCCTTCCATTTCTCTGAATCTGGCTTTTAGAATCGTTGAGTTGTTGAATGCATGATTTGGACAGTTTCCTGTTCTGCTACAGAGAGAGAGAGAAGGAGGGAGAGAGAGGTAGACAGACACAGCGAGCGAGGTAGAGAGACGTCAGAGAGTGCTTTCGCGAAAGGGGGAGAGAGAGCTTGAGGGACAGAGATAAAGAGGGAGAGAGTGAAAGAGAGAGTCAGTGGGAGAGAGAGCGTGAGAGAAAAGAGAGCAAGAGAGAGAGAGCGCGAGAGAAAAGAGAGCAAGAGAGAGAGAGAGCGCGATAGAGCACAATGCAGGAATTCAAGAAGTCTCATTGAAAGGGATGTAAACTTTCTCATGAAAAAGCTTCGGCTTTTAATTCATTCAGAGGCGGCTCTTGTTGATCTACAAAATATGAAAGTATGGAAAGGCTTTGAGGCGTACTGTAGTCACACACACATGTGCGCACACACACAGTTCCAGTGCTGTCAGCATGATGGAGTGCAGTTAGCTGTAGCGGAGATCACACAGATCAATGTGCTCTGTGGTGTCTCATTCACAGTGTAACTGGCCGCTGCCTACCTGCTCTTTAGCTACAACAGACTGGAAGCTCGTACTTGCTTTTCAGCTTCACATGTGCGAAAGAGAGAGAGAGGGAGAGAAAGTGGAGGATGTACAGAGTCGCTTTCTTCATGCCATTGTTGGTGTGACAGGGAAAGTGCATGTTTTGAAGCATGTTTTTGCAGGGCTAATACCTTTTGGAACCCCCTAATCCAGCATTGTACCTGCTGTGGATTTGGGTGGGGGATTACCCCACTCTGCAGTGGCAGGGAGCCATCACAGACTAGGCTTCACCAAATGGAGCTGAGTAAATGGAGACTGAAGTCTAGCCGGGACGGCAGTCGCATAGTCCAATGATAGTAAAGACAGCAGTAATATGTTCTATTTATACAGTAGAACAGTAAAGGCTCAGCTACAGAATATACAGGCCGTGCTCTTCTCTCACCTTCCCCCCCTCGAGAATCGAATATTAGGGTTGCTGCCACTGTTTTTTTTGGCCTCCAGATCACATTTCAGACCAATCGGAGCATATCAGACATGTTGGCATGAGCGCAAATGGGTCCCGTCTCTGTCCAGTGTTTAGGTTGTAACTTATTTCTCACCTTAAATGAGGCAGCAGCTAGATTCTGGCGCACGTACATATCCGACACTGCAGGTGGAATGGAAATTCACGTAAGACGCCTACATTTGATTCGTACGTAGGGTAGCCTCCAATGCTGTGCTGCTCACCTCCAACTGCCTCTGCAGGCTGTGCAGACCATGCTTGCCCCTATCTTTCCACCCAAGACCCCACCTAAAGGTGTTTTTAATCTTTAATTTGTTCTGGATCAGCACAAAGGATGGTGGGAATCTGTGTCTCCTACGTAAGGCAAGGCATGTGTTTTAGGGCATGTTCGGTTTCGGCTCAGCCACAGGATGAAGTCATGTAGTGGATAATTCCTAGTTTTTTTGCGTGCAATGGACATTTTTTGTAAAAAAATTAGCCAGGAAGTGTGAGATACCCAGTCATTTGATAATCTGCTACCACTGTAAAAGTCTGGTACTATATACAAGGCTTAAATGGCTTGAATGTACATTTCTAGAAGACATTCCTATTGCTGAAGAAACTACAACTACAAAGAAATCCTTTACAACTAGTGTTGTACTCCACATTGTTTTCAGAAGTTCTGACTTAAACTCACATAATTAAATAAAGTGGAAAATTATGCATCTTGTGTGGTAAGCAGAGTAAAGACTTTTAACACCACTGAGCATCCAGTCCTGCCCTTAGAATGATCTGCGATCGGTAACATCCATGTCCGTCTCTACTTGAAAGTGTCGAAAAGTTGTTGCCAGGTTAGCTTTCAGCCTAGCACCTGCTCGCCTCCCCCGGTTTAGCTTTTTCAAGTCTTTTTCTTTTTGTTTTGATGTGTGGTTAGCTTTAGTTTGGTAGTCAACTGAGATAGGCCAGTTTGCTTTCGAGGAAGCGGATAATGGACAGAAGAGACGGTAAAAGCTGGTCAGTTAGCTTTTAGTCTGAGTCCCTCTACAGTAGACACGATCACAGGAAAAGCTGCAGTCATAAGGTCTGGTAACAACCCCTATTCCCCATAACTAGCCTTGTGATGATGTGCTGTTCTCTAGTGTTGCGAGGATCAGCGACACTATATTCTCCTGACGTGGCTGCTTTAAGCAGGCCTCTTTAAGTAGGACTAACAGGGTTTTCACTAGTAGGCATACTAGTATGTCACCAAGTATGTTACATTTTGGGGAAGTGAATGTAGCATGTTTAATAGTTTAATTGTGTTGCTGTCCTGTTTTGATTTTGCTAGATTTTCTTTTAAAGAAGGACACAACAGAGTTTATGGTTCAAGGACTGCTAAATGAGGTCAGGAGGCCAACTTATGCCCAACTCATCCCCAACTCATCCTCACAGTATTGAATAAAGCACCACCATTCCAGGGAACACCCTTCCACTGCTCCACAGCTCAATACTGGAGAGACTTATACCCCTCCAGCCCACTCCTGGCATTAGTCAAGGTGCCAGTAGGTTCATGTTTATGTTGTCCAGAGAGTCTAGACAAGCTGTGTTTTTGCACATCTGTGTCAGCAGGATTCAAGGATTTAAGGATTCTAGGAGAACTTATTGTCATTGGCATCACACGTGGTATATTGGGTAGAACGAAATTGAGATCTCAAGGTCCCAGTTACACCCAAAGAGCAATAATAAAAATCTAGAATATAAGAACAGTCGACATAAATAGGAAAAGTGGGAAAGCAATTTTTATTTTAATCACAAATGATCACAACTTAAAGTACCTGAATACATTCAGTAGAAGAGGTGTCCACAAACATTTGGACATGTAGTTTATGTCAGTTTTATTACACGATTACACGCACCTTGAAATCTCTGCTGGTGATGACTGATGTTTTCACCCGCACTCTGAACACTCCTCTGGTCGCACTTTCAGCGCTGTTGTTCACAGTATGCTGAACTGTACTGAGTGACTCTGCAGGCTGAACATGCCCATTTTGTTGCTCTCTCTCTCCTCCTCTCTTTCTTTTCCTCTGTGTTTATCTCTCGCTCTCTCTCCTATAAGGTGCTGTTGTAATTACTCAGGCTTGGCAAAGACTCTGTAGCTCTGTGTCTGCTTCTTCTTACTCACTTTTCCCCCCAGAGTGCTTTTCCTCTTTCGGTCAGCTGCCTGGCTCTGGGCTCTGTCTCCTTCACTTGGCCTCATGCCGAGTACCTGTTCTTGCCGTTCCGTCTTGGAGCATTGTTCTTCTTGGCAATATTCCAATAGTTCCTCCAGTCACTTCTGTGAATTCATGCTAAAATAATTGAGTTCAATCAAATTATTTTGATTTGCGATTTCACAGTTCTCAAATATACTAAAGAATTACAGTCAAACTTGGCATGTATGCACATTCATTTATATATATATGTGTGTGTGTGTGTGTGTGTGTGTGTGTGTTGTGTTTTGCAGTAGAGCGTACACTCTTGTCAGCAGTGTCAGGTGCCATAAGCATGTCATGCAGGTACACACGCAGGTCGGAGGTCAGCCAGCTGGTTGAGGGGGAGGACTTTGAGCTGGCCAGTGGGACGTGTGCTTAGAGTTATGTAACTTACTCTAAGTACTCCAAGCTTAGTGTGTGATCCGGGCTGCTCACGGCTGCTGGACTTTGGCTCATTCGTTCAGTATCTGCAGCAGAAAAGTTCTTACTCTGTAAGATTCTCCTCCTGCTCCTGGGAACATGCTCCCTCTGACCCCACCACAAAATGGGCAGTGGCTGTTAGTGTGTGCATAGCTAAGGCCTGTTCTACTAAGCCTGAGATTCTTCTGTGGCTGTGATGCCTGCTGGTATTGTTTGCACTTGCTTCTAGCATGTGGTCACTTTTGGTCAGCAGCAGGCAAACCCACTGTAACAATGGCCAAGATAAGCTTATAGGAATTAAGAGCCTTGTTCAGTGAGAGGCTTCCTGAGAGGCTGAATCTTTCAGTCCTTCTCAAAGGGCTTCTGGAGAGCTCTGGAAAGACTTGGTTGTCCCAGGGTCCATCTATTAGGGCCCAAAAGATAAAACTTATGTGATAGTTTTTGTGATTGTTAGTTGTGAAATGTGTCTTATCAATTTCAGCAGAATCTCAAAGTCTAAATGAACTTTTAAAGAGACATGATTGATGCTTTATCAGTGTTATTTTCTAATGACACCAATAAATGAATGGGAGCTCATATCAGCCGGTTTCATCAGTGATATATGATTTCTATGTAGCCATTTCTGTTTGTATGTGTCTATCTATCCATCTATTAGGGGTGGGCACCTTTTCTGAATTGATTCACAAATATCAAAATTAGATTTTCTAAATTCATACCATATGAATTTCCATATTCATTAAAATACCTATATCGTCTAAAATATGATATTCATTAATATTGTAACATTGACATAATGCAAAAGGCAGAACTCGGAAGTGTGGAAGTGCAGCGCCTGGACTGTCTGTGGCGTGCACATAACAGATACACAAGCTGGATGAGCGAGAAATCTGACCAGCACCCTCTGCATTAAATGCTAGCGTATAGAAGCACTTTGGCTCTGGTTGGCAGCTTCTACAACCGTGCGTTTTTTTTGCTGCCAACCAAAGGACCATCGAGCAAGTGACCACAAAGCTTCCACCCAACTGGAAAAACGCGAAGCCAATTACAAACTCTATCGCAACTCTTATTGCCAAGGATTTGCGTCCATATTCAGTTGTTGAGAACCAGGGCTTTCATGCTGAGATACTAAACATACAGCGATAGCTATAACGTGATGCGTGGACATCCATTACCACTTAACATTTAGTCACAGTGACTGCACATTTTATCACCGATAAGTGGCAGATAGGACCTCATGTGTTTCAAACGAGAGCGGTGAATGAGAGCCACACAGGTGTAGATCTGACTGAGAAATTAAATACAGGAAGAAGGTCCTGTGTTCCAGGCTGGACCAGACATACTACTGCCTGGCTGCAGGAGCCGTTTAGTTAAAGCTTGCAGGGTACACCTGATTGCTGGGTCGGATGGAGGTCAGATCATGTTCTCACCACAAACAAACGGCTCTAGAGTTTGTGTGTGGCACCGGACCTAGACCACCTTTTCTCAGGGGTCTCGGTGCTGTTGTTTTGGTCTGCATTCCAGCTCAATTACTGTTTTCACACCAGCCTAAACGAAACACATCAAGGGTGAAAACAATCCGGAGCCAGATTTAACCGGATTAAAACGTGCAGGTGTGAAAACGCCCTAAGCGTAGTAATAAGAGCAGATGTCTCAAGGGGTTATATGCCTATAAAAGCTCCCTCACAGGAAGCTACATGTGTAGGTTTGCTGGAGGTTATGAGTAGTAACTATATTAATGGTTTATATGACTATATTAATGGTTTAGACTTTGTGACCCCCGGTCTCTTTCCCCACCACTGTAAACATATTCTTGTGAGCGAGTTTTTCTGTTAATACGCCACATTAAACCAACCAGTGACAGAATCTGTGGAACCCCCCCACACATTTGGTCTGCAGGTTCAGGCTGGTGCGGGATCGAAACCAAAGAACAGGCTTACACTCCAGTCCTCAGAGGATGGGGTGGGGTTGCAGATAAGCGTAGAGAGGTAATGATTGGTGGAGAGACTTGAGGAGTCTGACAAAAGAGGCAGATAGACAGACAGACGGAGTAGAGTTAGCCTGAGTGGAGGTTTCGACAGACTGAGAGACAGAAGGAGACTGATAGACGGAGCAAAAGGGTAAAAAAGCTAAAAGCGTGACAGACAGAGATCGTGGAAGCTTATTAATGTGTGTGTATGTGAGAGAGAGAGAGAGAGAGAGAGAGAGAGAGAGAGAGAGAGAGAGAGAGAGAAAGAAAGACAGAGGGTTAAGGGTAGAGCTCTCTTGGCCCATCTTTCTGTAATATAAACACAGCTGGTTATATGGCGAGGAGATGAACTTGACTGTACTGTGAATTCTTCCTCTCAGTAAAACTCTCAGCTCTTTGGAACACAATGCATCAGCCAGAGGAGGGGGTGTTGAGGGTCATTGTGTTTACACAGTGCTGAAGCTTCTGTCTCACTCTCTTTATTTCTGGATTACACTTCCATATACCAGATAAGTGGGAATGCTACTATTGTTCATGGAGTTCACCCACCAGTCTATTTCAGGCGTTTCAGCTGGGACAGTGGATTAGCTTCTTATTCACAGAGTTCACTGGTATTTAATACAATAGCAAACTGACTACACTTGAATGAGTACGGTGGCTGCAGTGTGTCCAGTCCAGTTAACTAGGTGTTGTTATCAATGCTGTCATGGCTCTAAGGATTCTCTGCTGTGAGGCCAGTGGATCCACATACATGGCAATGCCAATGGAAAGGTATTGTTGTTCCAGTCATGTGAAAAAGGGAGTACACCCCATGAGGACACCCCCTGAAAACCCTTTTTAACGTATTTAAACATCTGGACATTACATTTTTATTTGGACAGTATTAAGAGATGATGTAGATGAGGTAATAGGCAGGTTTCTTGTGGCGGTATCACCAATGTCAGATCCAAAGAGCTGGCTGAGGCCTTCAGAGTCTGGGAAGGGATTTAAAAAGATCAAATTGAAAAAGTGAAACAATTGCCAGCAAGTCCAGCCCAATCGCAGACCGGAAGATGCTTAAAGCAACATTACATAGAATTTTCATCTAAAAATAACAGCTTCAAAATTATTGGCTGTAAGAAATGCTTCTGAGGCAGGAAGGCATCCAGTCATGTCTGAATCGAAGGTTAGTAATCTAGCCTTCTACTTTTTTGGGTGAAAATGCTAATGGATAATGAGTAATGATAACACAGCTAAACACTCATATCTAGCAGTAAGCTGTCGATATCTTGGCAACGGCAGGACGTGTTGTTTCCTTTGTGATTTGTTTACAGAGACCTTCATCATTTCACTACCTTCTGAGACAGCGTGGACAGCATGGCATTAAGTCAGATAGCTACTTTCAGTTTCAGACACAGTCATTGTGATGCTCCGCCGACTTGTAATAGGGGGAATCGTTGCTACTCTCGGTTTGGCACGCCGGCTTCTGCACTGTGTAACTGCATTATGTGTGAAGTGAGCAGGACAGTGTGAAACGCTGTGTAATGAGTCATATTTGTGTAAAATCCTGTAATGTTACAGTACCACATCGTTCCACATGCTTATTTCATTTTCAGTGATGGTTCTGCATCTTTCAGCTTGTCTGTATCATGCATCTACCATCAGAAAGAGACTGCCCAAGTTTGATTGAGCTGTGTTTGCTAACCTAAGGTCGCTTGATCTGAAAGGATCAGGTCAGTGGAATTTAACAGTTACACATTTGATCCCAAACGTAATTGATCAGCCAAGACATGATTGGTGTGCCAAAGCCTGTCAATACATTTAGCACCTATGCTATTACATGTAAAGACTAGATGGCCCCTGCCTTTACTTTAGTGTATAACATGGAAGTATATGAGCTTCATTACTGCCATGAAAAGCATGATATATAAAAAGGAAAAGTTATTTTATGATGGAAAGTTCTGTTTGCTGTATCTGTAAGCCCACTGATCAGAGTTAGCGTGTTTGGCTACAAATTGGGTATAAAATCTATTACCAGTGATGCCATCGATGATGGCATGGGAAAGGAAATGGAATGAGAGCAGAAGCTTCACGAGAACCTACAGTGACCACGTTTCTTTCGGTGGAGTTGCCTTGACTACTGCGTCTCATGTGACCTGTCACCGGCTGGCCTACTCCGTCTTAGCAACAGACAGTCAGATGGCATAGCAACAGAAATAGAGGAGAATGTCAATCATGGTAAGGTATCTAAGTGGACATATTCAAAGGCAGACATAAGTGCAGTTCAAAATTAGAAAGGCCATCGGTGTTACAGTGGAGACTCTTGATATTCCACTGTCGCGCACCTGTACATAGCATCTCGTCTCCCCCAGGATGCACTCTTACTATGCATGATGATGCATATTTTAAACCCTCCCATTGGCACCGGAGCCTGATGAACACACCTGTATGAAGGTTTGGGAAGCCTGGTCAAAATATCTGTTCTTCTAAGTAGCTAAGCGGGTAAAAATGACCTGTTGATGACCTGATTAAAAGTTAAAAATGACAGATTTATTTATTGTTAAAGCAACGGTAATTTTGTATGTTTGTATCCTTAGGAAAGGGCCCTAAGCAAAAGTTTGGGCAACCTGCATGGTTGGTAATTAGTAACACCCCCTTTTGCAAATATCACAGCTTGTAAAGTTTTTTTATTTTGTGAGATTCTTGGGCCGTCTTGCATGCGCTGCTCTTTTGAGGTTCATGCACAGTGAGGACAGTGAGGGCCATGGCAAAACCTTAGCTTGAGGTAGTTCATTGTGGATTTTGAGGTGTGTTTAGGATTATTATCCTGCAGTAGAAACCATCCTTATTCTGGCAGTGTGAGGACTGCCTACGGAATGTGCTGGCATTTCAATAAATCCATTCTTCTCTTCACCAGAGAAATGTCTCCTGTGCCACTGGCTGCAACACAAGCCCAAAGCATGATCCATCCACACCTCTGGAAGGGTTGGGTGTTCTTTTCTTGAAATTCTGCATTTGTTCATTGCAAGCAAAAAGTTGTATTTAAACTTCATCAGTCTAAAATGCAATAGAGTGCACCATGCTTTGAAAACATAGTAGGATGCAGGATGAAGAGTTTTTTCCACTGATGATTCTTCCATGAAGATCATATTTGTGCAGGTGTCACTGCACAGTAGAATAGTGCACCACCTCTCCAGAGTTTGCTAAATCTTCCTCTCTCTTTTTTTAAACTTTTGCGTTCAGGTGCTCTTTCCAGTATGGAAAAAAATCCATTGATAGTTACTTTGCTCCACTTTATGAATGCAGTGGAACGGATCAAATGTTATACAGATTACTATTGTTTTTATCTGATGGGAGCATGATCTGTACCATGATTTTTGACCCAATTCTCAGTCTGACAGAAATTCAGAGAGAGAATCGGTCAATCGGTTAAATTCGTATAAGAAGCCAACATCTGCCTCGTATATAGGATAGCCTCTAATATGTGCTGTCCTGCTTACCTCCAACTCCCTCTGCAGTCTGTTCAGACCATGTTAACTCCGTCTTCCCACCTATGGCCTCACCCAGAGAGACGCAGACTGGCGCCTTCGTTTGCACTGACACAAATCGAAATGAAAATTAAAAGTCAAAGGCATTTTTTTATGTTTCTTTCGGTTTGTGTCAGCGCAAATGAAGGTGCGAATCTACGTCTCCAAGCTAAAGCCACAGTCACACTGAGTTATTGCATTTTGCATCGCCTCCGGAAATGGACATGGCTGTAAACCATTAGGTGAGTTGCAAACAGTCCTCCATTTTGGTTTAGCAGTTTCATAAAGCAGCTAACATGCTATTAAACAACGACTAAATCCCCCAGAAGAAAAGATAACTTGACTGACTGTGCACTATGCCGCCTCTTGCTTATGTAGTGTTTTTTAATCAGCACGAACAGAGTTGTGTAATATCTCCTGTTCTGAAACCGCAACAATCGGCGCTTCCTCCATGTTGGCTCAGACAGAGCGGAGACAGTACAGAGACAGAACTGCAGTGCTATTGGTCAGGGTTGCGAATTCACATGTTAAGAGTTTGCAGGAGAAATTTGCCTGTCGCAATAAATCTCATTGCAATGCAAAACCTAGAATGACTGCAGTCTAACCCCTTTAACAGCCTATGTCCTGCCGGTGGGCCGAAAGCATCATTACAAACTTCTATTATTAAAGAATAGCCCCAGCAGTTTGTACAGAGGTCCCTGTAGTAACTCAGTAATGCGCCTTGGTGTGTAATAAGCCTAAATGCAGTAAGGGGTTTTGGGCCGTGTTCGGTTTGTGATGTAGTGTGTTCCCTAGTCAATGTTTTTTTTTTTTTTCATTTGTCTTAAAAATCAGCAGAAGTGACTGGGAGGAAAAGTATGTGATACTCAACTCAGTCTTTTTATAATCTGTGCCTAAGGCTTGAGATTGTTCATTCTTCTGGGGTAATCAAGGGGCTTGGCTGCCAGATTCATGGCCTTGTAAATGTAAAGGTGCACGTATCTGTCACTGTACTATGTACAGCAAAATGCATCCTCTGCATTTTACCCATCTGTGGTAGTGAACACTACCACACACACTAGTAAACTAGGGGCAGTCATTACACACACACACACACACACAGCCAACTCCAGCACCTGGAGAGCAGAAAGGGTGAAGGGCCTTACCCAAGGGCCCAACAGTGGCAGCTTGTCGAGCCTGGGTATCGAACCCACAACCCTGTCGTCAATAGCCCCGATCTCTAACCGCTGAGCCACCACTGCCACCTTTTGTTTGCTAGAAGCTGGAAATGGACTGCATTTTGATCTACTATCACCAGCCTTGATGCTGCGTTCTCTTGACTGGCTTCCTGTAGCTGCCTGCATCAGATTCAAAACCCTGACGCTGGCCTACAAAGCCAAGAATGGACCAGCCCCTCCATACTTGTTGGCATTGGTCAAAAGCCGATCCGCACCAAGAGCCCTTCGAGCTTCAAGTACGGCTCGGCTCGACCCGCCATCCCTCAAAATCCGTGGAAGACAAGTGTCCAGGCTTCTTTCTGTCCTGGCACCAAAGTGGTGGAACGAGCTTCCCCTGGGTGTCCGAATGGCCGAGTCGCTCGCTGTCTTCAAACGCAGACTGAAGACCCACCTCTTCAGAGAGTACTTGGACGAACAGAGTACTATGGTCACCTTATTGACTTATTGACTAGTTGAGGTTTTCTTGGGTAAATAGCAAAGCACTTTGTAAGTCACTCTGGATAAGAGCGTCTGCTAAATGCCATAAATGTAAATGTAAATGTAGTCGCCATTCTACTCAAAATGTAGTACAGAGTTTTTTTTTCTTAGCTGCGCAAACATTGCATTTAGCAGTGAGGCTGCGGAATATGTTATGTCATGGATTTTTTTGCCCAATATGAAAGTGCATATATAGACCCGCAGACTCTCTGGCTATATCATTATTTAAAAAAAATTCTCAACTTTAAGTTCAGAAATGATCTCTCCTGTGTTGCAGTGTTGTTTTGCAAGATGGCTCCCCACGTTCACTACTACAGTCTGCCGAAGTGTGAAGGGGGAGGAGTTTGTAGTACAGGGGCGTATCTGCTCTGCCCTGGCTACTCTAGTTAGGTTCGTGTGGGACTCTCAGTGAGAAATGAAACTGCTACCCACAACCGCTGAGTCAGGAGAAAACAGGCCAGTGAGTGCGTGTGTTTGTATGTGTGTGTGCGTGTGTGAATGTGTGTGTCTTATCTATTGCAGCGGCTCTCGTCCCTCCCTCTGCACCGTTGCAGAAGTAAACTTTGTTACCAGCTCAGTGGAATTAAGGTTATCTTGCTCTTCGATTCATTTCACAGAACTGTATCAAGGGGCAGAGCAAAAAAGGCAGACAGACTGACAGACAGACAACTCCTAGACTTTCCATGAAAAGTCAGCTAATGTAAGGTCATTTCTGATTCATGTCTAATTCTGCTAAGTGTGACTTTATGAAGAAGGGAAAGCTGATTTCCAGTGTTTTTACTCTTAGATGTTCATTAAATAACCCCTGGACAGTGGAACGGGATTAGAGCTCAAGCAAAACAAACCCATGACCCAGTGAGTCAGTTTGTGTGTGTAAATTAGTGTTGGTGCTGCTGTACCTGTATTAGTAGGACACCATAGCTGCCTCTTCAGTTGCCATAGAGATGCTAAACCTTTTTTTTCTGGGTGCTAGGATTTCCCTTTCTGCACTCTCCATCCAAGACCTTCTCAGAAGTGGAACACAAGAAGCCATAGAGCCAGAGGACGAAGTTTAAGGACAGAGGTATTTCAGTGGTTCAAAGGTGTTGACTTATTGATCACAAGGTTGTGGGTTCGATATCAGAATTGACTAAGCTCTGACTCTGGCTTTCCAAGCTGGAACGTGTGAAGAGAACTTACGTATGTAGCGTGTTTTTTCACACAGAACGTTATCACAAAACAGCTTTACAGAGATCCAGGTCCAGGACTCTTTTGAGCAAGCTATTGACGGCGATGGTGGCTAGAAAAAACTCCCTCAGAGCGAAAGGAAGAAACCTTCAGAGGGTCCTAGACTCAAGAGGGGAACCCATCCTCCTCTGGTCGACACTGTATAGCGCAACAGATAGCAACTAGAGAAGTGCATTTCCTAAAGGAAGGGCAGGATGGTTGTGCAGCTAAAGTGGTTTGCACTTCCAAAGATCCCAGGTGAACGCTATGGTGTTGCTAAGTGGTTGCTAGGTGCTTACTATGGTGCCGAGGCAGTTGCAAGGTGGTTGCTATGGAATCTTAAGTGGTGAACTCCCTGGGAGCAAGGTGAAGAAACCATAAGATGGAACCAAGACTCAAAAGGGGAACCCATGCCCCTCTGGTCAACACCGAATAACACAACAGATAGCAACTAGAGAAGTGCATTTCCTAAAGGAAGGGCAGAATGGTTGCGCAGCTAAAGTGGTTTGCACTTCCAAAGATCCCAGGTGAATGCTATGGTGTTGCTAAGTGGTTGCTAGGTGCTTACTATGGTGCCGAGGTAGTTGCAAGGTGGTTGCATTTCCTGAAGGAAAGGCAGAATGGTCCCCACTTCCAGGTGGTTTCTATGTTGTTGCTAGTTGGTTGCTATGGGATGCTGGGTGGTTGCCATGGTGTTGCTAGGAGGTGAACTCCCTCGGAGCGAGGTGAAGAAACCATAAGATGGAACCAAGACTCAAAAGGCGAACCCTTGCTTCTCTGGTCAACTCAGCACAGCAGATAGCAATAAATGGACATTATCTTACATTGTTAGAATTATTAGAACTAATACCTGGGAGTAATGCACAGCGGTGTGTTGTACATTCTTGTAGGCCACAGTAGTGCTTCCCTAGTTTAGTGTTTTCCTTGTTCTGAATCAGCTCATAAAGATAATGAGTAGTGTGCTGCAGCTCCAGGATAGCCCTGTTCTGACATCTCTCTGGAAAAGTGTGGCTGCTCAGATTATGGGTTCCCTTTGGATGTGTCTGGAAGCATCATTCATGCATTTTACATTCATGTTCAGCAACACAGAGGACTATCACATGTACTATCACATGCAGGGTTAGGTTTTCCTGTGGATAATTATGAAGAGTACATGTCTGAAATCACCATGCTGGCCTTGAAAGAAGCTGCAGTCTTGAAAGAAGCGAAACCACTCCTGTTTCGGCAAAGAGCAGAAATAGTTTCTGACTCAAACAAACAAAGAGTGGTTACCATGCCGACGGCCGTCTATAAATAGTGGGCAGTGTTTGTTTTGTGAATGCGCCCTCCCCTGGGAGCATCAGAGACTGAGGCAGCCCTCGCTCAGCTTCTGCTTAACAAGCCCTTTCTCTTAATGCTCGGTTCAGGAATGCACACAGAGGATAGTATGGGGATGGAGAGAGGGGAATGAGGGTGGGTGGGTGGCTGCATGGATGGGGTTTAAAGGGACAGCAGATGGTCATGTTAAGGGAAATCATGATTATAGAACACACATCCGATGTGGCATACAGACGAGTGATCCCCTTCTGATCGAGTTGGAGAGAACATGAATGGAAGATAACAGATAAAGTGCATGACCCCCTAACGCCTTGTCCCAATAGCGACCTGCTGCACAGCCTATAGGCTTTAGTCTTTGGGAAGCCGCGCGCCATCCTAAATGATCACATTATGTGCTATTTTAGAGTGTTTTCACACAGGTGCACATCTGGGATGGGCTCGTTTTGGGGGATGGACTCGTTTTGGGGGATGGGCTCATTATCACTAGTTTACTTTCACACAGAAGAATTCCATACGAACCGTGGATTGCTTGTGGGGAGTTCGAGAACAGTGGTTTTGGTGGTTAGAGCACTTGATTATTCCGGATTCCTGCTGGTGACATCTTACCTAAATAAACTTAAAATAAAGCCGTAACTTAGTAAGGCATGGGAACAAGATAATTAAGTAGTGGCCACAACTTAGTATGGCGCGGGAATGAGTTAATTATGACGTGGCCACAATTTTGTAAGAGGCAGGAACAAGGTATTTTAGTTGTGGTCACAATTTTGTAAGGCGTGGGAACAAGATCATTAAGTCGTGGTCACAACATAGAAAGGCGTGAAAACAAGATAATTAAGTCTTTGTCACAATTTTGTAAGGCGTGGGAACAGGATAATTAAGTCGTGGTCACAACTTAGAAAGAAGTAGGAACAAAATTTCATCAGTAGTGCTCTGTCGTTTATTGATCACAGCTGCTGCTGTTCGCTTCTTCATCAAGGCTCTCAACCCTCTTTGCTCCAAGGCCGCCATAGCATGGCATGACCCCACCCCAGCTTTCCAAGCTGGAATAAGCAAGAAGAACAGCGTTGTTATACTGTACAAGTAATAATGACAATAATGAATTCATGCCTGGCAATGCCTTTTTTGCTTTGACCTACCTATACCCAAATGCCCCTTCCCCAGTCTGTGTGTGTGTGTGCATAGTATTACTTTCCAAATAGTCCCATGGTGCTGTTTGTGTGTTTGGCAGGGAATGGTGAGAGCAGTTGGAGCCAGACAGACGCCGACGTGGACAGACAGAGCGGGAGTCACACACGGTCCCCTCAGAATCCAGCACAGATCTACACAGACCTGTCACTGTGCTAACAACTGGACCTGTGTCTACAACTAAGCAGGAGCGTCTCTCCAGGTCACTCGTGTCCTTCGTTTTCAGGTATGACAGCAGAGCTTTCCTCTGTTCACTGCACTGGTGGTTGGTTGGGATTGTGGCCTATTTTACCTCTTTGTTCTCTGGAGAGAATCATAAGCTCCTCTCATAAAACACTATTAAAGCCATTATGGTTACAGCTGGAGTCCACAAAGCTGGACTGCTGTTTTAGTGCACCTTCTGCAGGATTTTAAAGGTTGATATGAGCTACATAGATTGTCCCACTGCACACCTTCTTTTTTAAACCTTCTGTCACTTCAAGCCTTGTTCCTAAGTACAAATACTACTGCATTCACAGACATTAAAGAGCAATTTCACTGATTTCCTTTTTAAAACGGCTGCATAATTAAATTCTTAAGATGCAAATAAAGTAGTTCAGAGAGATTTAAGGTGCCATAGAATGCATTTACTGATTTGAGGTAAAATAGTAAGTATGTGTTGTAGGTTGGGGCAAAGAAATGCTCAATGTTGTTGAACAAACTGACTTACAACTCTGTTATCTTGCCTTCAAATGAAACAAATGATACGCTCTGCTTTAATTGGCTGGTTTTCATTGGCCATGTAGCCCAATCTAGCCATGTCTTACTGGATAGTGTTGCTGTCCTCTTGGTTTCCTCTTGGTATGGTTAACTAGCTGCAAAGATTGTAGCCGGTGGGCCCATATTCCGCTTGGCCTAATACTGTGGACTTTTTTAAATGAAATATTGGTGGACTGGTACATGCAGGACATGCAACAACAATCAAAAGGTATTTTTATGCTTTTGCCACTTTTGTTTTACCATTAGCAACATTCCATATAAAAGCCTACACATGTAGATTCACTGGTTGTTTTAGATAGTAAATTAAATGGCAATATTTGTGTTGCAGACATAGCCCCTGATTCCAGTCACCACTGGGGCACGGCCTCTTGAATAGTTTTGCACCAAACCACTCTAAATGACCTGATCACTAAATTCTGCTGAAATTTCTACTGAAAAGTTAGGGAAATTCCCCTTTAAAGCACACCACATGTTGAGCAACAGTAATGTAAGTCTAGGGCTGTAATAATTAGTTGACAGAAGTTGGCGTGGTTGTGGTAAATTATGTCATAATCCATTTTTCAGAAATATATTGTGTATTGCCTGTACTTTTAGAGCACTGGACCACACTGCCGGTAACACAAAGTTTTCTAGTCTTTTGCAAACAAAAAAATAATAATGCAGAACTTGGATGTATTGTCTGGTGTGTATTTCATTTTTGCCATATCTTTTGACTTTTTTCACCCTCTGATTTTTTGTGTTTTTCCAATGCAATCCAATCCACAAAAGCAAAAAGCAATAATCATGTAAATACCAAAGCGTTTGTGACTGCAACAGTGTTCTGATAGAAATGTAGGGGTTACAATATTTTTGGCCATGACTGTATGTTCATATGATCCTGTCATTAGGAAGGATTACAGATTACATGAAGCGTTGGCGGAGATGTGACATCTGTTGCTTGGTCGCACCATAAAATAGGAAATCACACTGATAAAACTGTGAATGATGGTGGATTCAAAAGACAAGGAACTGAAGAAGGCATCATGGTTACGTTAGTTTTTTTTACACACCAGCCAGCACGCTGCCAACTACACTATGTAACTTTGGCGAAGGGGACAGGACAGTGCTTGCGAGAGCTGCCTGGCACTGTATAATCATAGTCATATTTCCGTGTCAGTCCACATGCTTCTCTCACTTTAGAAGCTCAGAGGTTCTGTGTGTCCCAGCTTGTCCGGAAATGCATGTGTAAAGTGTAGGGGGTGCCCAGGTGCAAGAAATTCAGATTCTTGCCTAAAGCTGCTATAACTGATGCATGAAACTAATGTCATTTGCAGCCCTATTGCAGTCTAGGTCATGGCTGTGCACTTGCTGAAGGCCTCAGTGATTTTATCTGCAGGATTTCTCTCAGGTTCGACAGGCTGGAGCAGCTGGCTGGGCAACAGTCGGAGTTTCCACTCCTCTCTCTGTAGTAGTAGTGTAAAGGCGTGTGGCGAGAAGTCAGCCTCTTCTCACAGCTGTGTGGAAATGTACAGTGTGGCTATTTTCCCCCTCCTTCTCCTTCTTATTATCCTCTTTCTCCTTTCTCTCACCCACTTGCTTTCTCACTGTGCCGCTGACTCACCCAAATCTGATGCTGCCTCCTCTCCTGGCCTGCATCCACCTGCTCTCTTTGTAGTCCTTCTCACCTCTGCTTCTGTGTTATTCTGTTTTGTATGCACTCGATTTTACACCATCCCTTCCCTGTTCTTCTCGGTCCTCATGCTGTTTCATCTTCACCTTTTTTCATTGACTGACTTCATCAACATCCAGGCCTCCTGTGGAGAGCTCGGTTTGAGGGAGGATGCAAGGGGGATGCCATCTACCATCTGCTCTTCCCAACTCCCTTGAACTTTTTAGATTTAAGTGACATCACCTGATCTAACTGTGCCATAATCCTGATGTGATGCACTGTGAGACCTCTAGTGCAGATGTTTCTGTTCCAGCCACACAGTCACGTAAAAACCTTACAACATCCAATGGAAGCCTCAGTACAAGCTGGAGCTGTATCTGAAACTGTGCCCTATCCACTATATAGTTCATTACTTTGGGGTTCAGACATTTTGTAATAATGTCAGAAAGTATAGTGCCGTATTTTCAGTGCACTGTTACAATCCCACAATGCACCATAGTATATAGTGTACCAATGTATACATGTAACCCTAGCTGACATGGAATACCCATGGAATCCTGTTCCCTATAATAATGCCCTGTATAGTGATCTGGATTTTCACATTTAAGGGATAGTGAATAGGCACGCTTTCGGACACAGCTCAGGTGTACTCAGGGGTGGGTTCTTTTTTGACACTGCAGGTTTCCCCCTTGGACCCCTCCATGAAAACTGAACTTGTGCTGTCTCTTTCTGATGGTAGAAGCTCTACTTTGACACCAACTGTGCCCACGAGCTATCTTTACGCATTTCTCGGCCTGCTGTTGGGCTGAACTTGCTAGGACCTGTCCATGCTGACTGTTGTTTCACTTGCAAATGATTTTGTGGACAGTGGAACAGCTGATTTCTAATTGATCTGAGATCTTTTTAAATCCCTTCCCATCTCATCTGCATCTACAACATTCTTTCTGAAGGCCTCAAAGAGCTCTTTGGATCTGATCGTGGTAATGCCACTCAAGAGCAATTAAGAGCAAGTCAAACTAAATGTCTGAGGTTCAAATAAGACAGGCTCCTCCAAAATGCTCTCTAACCATGTTCTAATCATCTCTAATCAGTTCTCATTTTAGGCATTTAAAGTAGCAATAACTTTTTATTGTATGCACCTATTGCTGACACAGATGTGCAAATGCACGCGAACAGCTTGTCTAGTCCCTTTACAGACACCAATAGACGGTAATAGACTAGGACTCTGGAGCAGATAAACATGAACTTATTGGCACCATGCCTAATGTCAGGGCTTGGGCTAGAGGGGTATAAAGCCCCCCAGCATTGAGCTGTGGATCAGTGGAACTGTTATATCCGGAATAATAGTGCTCCATTCGATACTTCTGGGATGAGTTGGAGAGTTAGGGATGAGGTGGGGAGGTGATCATCCAACTTTCTGACCGCAGTAACACTATCATCGCTAAATGCAGCCAAATCCGTACAGCAGTGCTCCACAATCTAGTAAAAAAATGCTTCTTTATATAGCAGAGACAGTTACTAATACTCTTGATCTCAGAAGAAAGAATGAATAAGCAGGAATATTGTATATTAACTGTCCAGATACTTTTGTCCATTTAGTATATGTTACAAAAGGTGTTCATAGGGTGTTGTAATTTTTACACATGACTATACTATCCAAGGTTTAACCTTGGATTCATCAGGAGATCTTTGTGTTCTTTGCTTTGGATTCCTGTTTTCTGGCTTTTCTATCAGTGGGTGGGTAAGGCATTACTCTGAGGAGATGTGTGCAGATCCAGTACTCTAGTAGAACACTCTTTTTTTCCTACACTCTCTCAGTACATTGAGACAGGGGCTCTAATCGTGGGGACCCCCTGCTGAGCCCTTCTGCCTTGCATGGAGATGGTGTTTTAGCTTAGGAGGGAAGAATAGTGTTCAGTGTGAGGCCAGCTGTGTGTAGGTGGACATGCTGAATGTGGGAAGCATATGAATCTGATAACTGGTAGACAGAGGGCTTTCTGGGCGTGTGCTTTGTGGTATGTGTGTGTGTGTAGCCTTAAGTCCACTGGGATGGGTTCCGACAGTGCTTGTGGATGCAGCTGTAGTCGTGGCCAGCAGTGTGAAGATAAATCTGTCAGAGTGATAGCTCTGCTCTGACTTCTGGAAAAGATCTACTCCTTCTCCTTCTCCCTCTCTCACTCATTCTTTCTCTCCCCTCTCTGTCTGTATGCCTCTCTCTCTCTCATTCCTCTGCCCTCTCTCTGTCTATTTCTCACTTTCTTGCTCACTTCTATTGATCTATTTTTCTATCCTCTTCTCTAGCCTCTCGTTCATTCTCTCTCTCTCACTTCTCTTTGTCTCTCTCTCTATTTTTCACCTTTTCAAGATTCAAAGAAGCCTATTGGCAGGACTGTAATATTGCCAAAGCATTACAAAAAATAATAAAAACAAAATTACAGTGCAATAAAAGTAACAATAATTACAAAATAAGTGACAGTACTGAATAAAAATAGCAATCATTAAATAAAGACAAAATGATACATTTTATCATCACTGTCCTCTTTGATCTCTCCTCTTTCTCCATCATTCTCACATTCTCTTTTACACTTTCTCTTGTTTTTAAACCCCCCTCCATCTCTTTGCCATCCTATTCTCTCTCTCTCTCTCAGCTCTCCTTTCATGCTCTCGCATTTTCTCTCTGTTACTCTCTCACTCTTCTCTTACTCTCTCTTTTGTGCATTCTCTGCTTCTTACTATCTCTACCAGGGTCAGGGATGGGACCAAGAGGGGTTAAACATGGGACCCATCTGATATGTACACTGTACATGGGGTCTAGCTGGGACCCAAGTGAGATTGGGGTGGGCTGTCTGGAATCATGGTAACAACAACAGCACCTGTATAAAACCACTCAGAGCCCATGCCCACCTGGAACCCACCTAGCCTAACCCACTATCCTCTCTCTCTCATTTACTCTCTCTTTCACTTTCTCTTTCACTCACCTTCTCATTATGCTCATCTCTTTCTCACATTCTAACTGTCTCTCTCTCTTTTTCTCTCTCTCCTTCGTCACTTACTCTCTTACTCTCTCGCTGTGAATTCTCTCTATATCCTTCTCACTCTCTTGTTCACACTCTGCCTCTCTCTCATTCTTTCTTTTCCCCTTTTCTGTCCTTCTTTCTCTCTTTCTTCTCCCTCTTTCCAGTTTCTCACTCTTACTTCTTTCACTCACTCTCCGTCTCTCTCTCTCTCTCTCTCTCTCTCTCTCTCTCTCTCTCTCTTATATTCTTTTTCTCTTTCCTCTCTCTTTCTGAACAAAAAGCCGACAGAACTGTGTTCATCATTTCATCACACGAAGCTCTCTCTCTATCTCTCTCTCTCTCTCCCCCTCTCTCTCTCTTTCTCCTCTCCGCGTCTTATCTTCCAGTGTCTTTTATTCGTCTCCAGCAGTGATCTGCCAGGAAAACCTGCTCGTGCTCTGGAATGCTAGTTCCCGTTGCACACGCTGTTTCACAGAGAGAGAAACTGTTGCCGTGCGTTCTTTCTTTTTTTTTTCTCCCCCCCATTATCCGAGCGAGCGCTCAGACGCAGTAGGCGTAGAATGTCAGTCTGAGTCTGGAAGCCATGACCTGAGATTGACTGATTGACCGGAGGGTCTCTGTGCAAAGCTGCTTCACTGTCCCCATGCCTGACATCTAGTCCACATAGGTTTATAGTTCTGGATCACAAACACCAGTCCAGCTCATCCTAAAGGTATTCGATAAAGCTTCATCACTCCAGAGGACACAGGTCCACTGCTCCACAGACAGGTACTGGGGAGTTTATACCCCTTTAGATGATGCTTAGTGTTGGTCACAGTGACCTTAGGCTCTCGAGCTCCCCATTCATTCAACAGTGTTTTTCTGTGGAGGATTGAACCTTTAAAAAGACGTCAGAATAAGTTTGGACAAAAATTGAATTTTATTTGCATATTTTTACCTATTGTTTAGTAGTTTATTAATGTTATTGTATTCATATTTGAGGATTTTGACTGTTCCAAATGTTCACACAGTGGAAAAGGCAGCCGCTTTCATCAGAAATGGTCCATCTTAACAACTGAGAGCTTGAACTCACAGATTTGGTAGTCCCAGCGTTACGGTGGGAAATCCGATCAGCATGTAAAGGCAGCATCTTTCCTTGTGTGTTCATTATGTCCTCACCATGTTCTTTATCTCCCTCTCTCTCTCTCTCTCTCTCTCTCTCTCTCTCTCTCTCTCCTTCTCTGTGCCTCTAATTACTAAACAATGAGTTAATTACCTGCGCTAGAGCTTATGAATTTATTCATACAGTCTGTAATTACCAAAGCCTTGTGGAGTGCTGAGCTGTAAGGTTCTCTTCTCACAAAGGGACTGTTCACGTCTTTATTGTGGGAGCGAGTGTCCCCGTGTCCATTAAAAGCCGCATTGAAGAACAGCGCTGGTTCTGTACGTGCAGTGTAATTTGAGCACACTTATGTCTCTCCGTCCTGCTTAGAGCAGATGGATTTCCTTTCACTTGCTGTCCTTTCAAACACACTTCGTCAAGAGCATTTATATCATTGCAAAGCAATCATATTGTACCTCCACACCACTGGGAGAACGCTTACTGACAGCTGTTGGGAATCAATAAAGGAAATATTTCTCCTTTGTATTTATCTGTTATGTTCTGTATGTGAAAGAGGTGCTTTGTTCTGCTTCGGCAAGCTTCATTCCTAGTTTCTGAAAAACGCAGTTACAAACTGGAACACAGTCCAATCTTAGGCTGGATGATACTGAGGGGGAGACACGTTGCAGTATGGTGGGTTTTATTATGATAAATGTTGGGAAACTAAAAAATGGCCCAGATAAACCACACTCAAGTGGAGCTAATGTCCATCTTAGCTATAAAAAGGTGTGCTTAGAGGGCTTTAGGTATATAGGTATATAGTATACAGAATGGATAGGTGGGTAATATGCATATTGCATAATTAGTGCTGTTTAATTTGATGTAGTGCTGAATGTTTTCCTGAATTTCTGTCAGTTCCAATTCCCACCCACTGGATAGGGCTCCCTCTATCTAGTAGGGTGAAGCATCTTCTAAGTCACATGAAGCGAGCTTAAAAAAGAAGTAGACTCGCGCAGTGGATCATTACTACTGATGGTAGTTATACACCATATAGACAAAAGTATTGGGACACCTGCTCATTCATAACTGTCTCTACTATCCAGGGAAGGCTTTCTGCTAAATGTTGCTATCACCAACATTTTTCTAAAAGTAGGTAGAAAATTAGAAATAAATAATTTTTTAAAATAAAATGCATCTGTTTTTGACGCATTCCATTGTGCCGGATCTCTTGACTTGCTGCATGTGAGGGTGTCTGTGACATTTCTGTTTGCAAATCAAGTAATAGAACAACTTAGCAGTCTTGATTTTTGAGATGTTTAATAATTCGTATTCTGATCTAATTCTGGAAATCCAGAGACTGCCGTTATCAGCTGCTCCTCTATGTTTAAAAACTTATTTGCATGAAATTTAACACTCTAAACTTTTTCACTATACAGCGAGACTGCTCTTGACGCATTGCAACCCATCATGCACCACGCTCGTGGTAGCTCTCTCCACTGAAAGGAGTAGGATGTGAGGAGGCGAAGTGACAAGTGGACAAGTGCTGTTACAGTCAAATTTGAGCATGTTGTTAATGCAATTATTGGGATTTAACTACACAAAATAGTGCAAGTAGTCATGATTAATTCATTGAATTGTTTGACAGCCCTAGTTAAACTCATCATTAGTCCCCTGATGTGACGTGGGTAAGGTTTGGCCAGCAATAGTTTTCTACAGCAATTTTTACAATTGTTTGAACATGCAGATGCCTTGATTCTTCTAAACACCCAAACAACATCCGTGATTGCAGGTTCATAATACACAATCAGACATTCCCGTGATTCGGTAGATGCTCATTTGCATATTGCGCACTCCTGCCATATCAGGCTTGTGAAGGCCGACCTCGCAATCATGATTAGAAAGTGATGTATTGTGCGGTCCTGGTCCACTCTCATAACTGTGGGAACTAGCAGAAGGTCAGGAGTGCTGGACCGCTGCTGTGCTTGGACATTACAGGCAGTGTTTCCATTAGTGATGTGCCACCGGGCGCTGACTGATGATCTTTAATATCTCCTGCCTTATCAGGAGGAGCACATCCCTTCTCCGCAGCTGCAGAGTCTCATTGTGGGACAGGGAGGCAGGGTCCGTGTCTAAGAGGAAAAGAAACTTCACGACGTGCCCTCTGGAAAATTAGCCTGTGAGCATGCCTCTTTCTTTTTTTTTCCTTCCAGAGGAACCGAATACACAACCAGCTGCATATTTCCCTAATCAGGCAGCACTGTGTCTGCAGCCACCACACTGAAGAGCTGATGGGATGCTGGGAAGTTAGATGATTGGCATATGCCGTATGATGATACTGTTGAGCAGCTAATGGAGAGAGAGATTGGATGTGTCTCTTGCTTTGGACTGGCTCAGGTGGATGGGTAAATTAAAGTGGTTGTTTGTAAGTACCAGGCGTACGGCAAGCCATTAGTATTGTAATCTTGCCCGTAAGGGGCCAGGCTTATGCAGAGCCTAACGGGTGAAGGTCAAATCTGTGAAGAGGAATGTGAGAGGTGAGCACGAGCTGGAGTCCACTTGGAATCCACTTAGAACAGGCTCAGAGTGGACAGAGCTGTAAGAGAGATCTGTGGAGCAGGTGAGGAGTGCATATGCTGGTGGTTAGTACTGTGGTGGAAGCTGATTGACTGAAACCATACATGTAAAGAAAAGTACTATATGGACAAAAGTATTGGGATACCTGCTCTGCTTTTGTTGGAGTAACTGTTTCTACTGACGTGGGAAGGCTTTCTCACCTCATCCCTAGCTCATCCCAAAAGTATTGCATGGAGAGAGCACGGTTCCACTGCTCCATAACCAAATATTGGGGGGGACTTTATACCCCTCTAGCCCACGCCTGGCATTAGCCATGGTGCTAGTAGGTTCCCCTTTGTCTGTGTCAGAGAGTTCTATCCTATTGACAGTACTTCTCTGCTTCTCTAGGGATCAGACAAGCTGTGTGTGTGCATTTGCAAGAATGGCCAAGAATGGATGCAAGCTTTTTATTAGAAGGGTTGTCCACAAACATTTGGACAAATAATGTATAAGAAATAGGAGCTGACTTTTATTTGGTTCATTTTTAAACATTTGTAATCAGTGTAAATTTAGTAAACCTGGCCACCACTGTGTACACTGTTGTCATATGATGTTATAGCATAAAATTGCTCTGATAAACATTGTGAGCCACTGTATCATAAAATATGAATAGTAGTATGTGTATCGTGACAACCCTAGCTGAGACAAAAGGGGGACTGACTGGCTTGTAATTTCGGTTTGGATAATATCTAATGCCTCATGATATCTGATGTGCTTCAGATGCCTCAGGAAACTATATTAAAATAAAATAAAAATGGTTTTCAAATGTATTAGCTCACAATCCATCATTGTGTATTTTTTGTAGAAAAGACTGGATAATAAAGTTGAAGATCAATAACTTAATATTAAGCAGAGTTTACGTATTAATTGAATTCACATATTACGCAATCTGTCTGCCTTAAAATTTTCAGCTGACTGAGCCTTTAACAGTAAATTATCAGAATAATAATCTGTGTAAATCTGTTTTTGTGTACATAGTGATGATGAATTCACACTAACAAACTTTGCAACATCCTCGTCATCTCCTATGTGAACTCTGTCTCCCAATCCTTCACATTGATTGGTTTGTAGAAGAGCATGCGTCTGATGGTGAGTTGCCTTTCCAGGTGTCGTGCCGAATTCTGCCTCTCTACCAGAACCAGACTCCCTTCTAGTGCATGCGCATCGTGCCGCAGAATGAGTGAAAGGCCTAGAATATACTTCATGCAAGGACGCTTTGAACTATGCATACAGGGTTTTGTGGCACGACGCATTTCATTACACAGTGCAATTGCAAGCTATATTCTGAGCATTGCCTCAGAATAGGGGGCACTACAGCGACAGCGGAGTTGTCTTGTACTGCTGGTGTTCTGTCGATCGGTGCTACCCATCGATATGTCCTACTCAGCGGCTCCACACATGCACGAACCCACATTTTTTACAAATATTTTTTTTCTCTAGACACTACAAAAGTGTGAATTATGATTCATATTTAAAAATACAAAAACTATTTCTTGTCACCTCAATGACCTTTACTGTACTTCTGCTGGGAGCATTCTCTGTTACGATGCTTTTAGCTTATCGGCATATCCTACCTACTGGTTTATTTAGCCAGCTTCACCAATAAAAATACACTGCATGCATTGACAAGGTAGCTCAACTTGACAGTGTAGCGGCTTGCTTTTTTCCAGTCAACTGTCATGGGGGACCAGTTTGATGGATCTCTCCCTCCATTACCCCCTCTCCCCCACCCCCCTCGCTTGTGTGTTTATAGATCATTGAGCGGGCGTTGGCATTTGCGTTTGCGTACTTGCATTGACTATGTTTCTGACAGATTACCCTCAGATTCCTTTATTTCTGTTTAAGAAGGGCTCAGTAAGGGTAAGTCTAGAGTTACAGTAGATCCGGAATTGTGAATTGTTGTGCCCATACTGCTGCCTGACACATGTGCTCGTGAAGGGGTTGAGTTGTCCTGTCCTTGATCTGAAAGTCAGAACCACAAAAAAGTGTTTTTTCACACTGCAAACTAACCAAAGCTTGAGACCACCTCACTTCAAATTTTGGTCCATTGGTCCTACCCTCAGACTTCTAAGTTTGGTCTGAATAAAATGTGCCGCGGACCAAACGTTGAAGTCTGAGGGTAGATAAAAAAAGGACCCTTAAAAACCCCAGTGTGCTCTAGCACACCCTTTTCAACTGAGCCAAAAGTGAGGGTTTCTTAACAGGGTCTCTTAAACTAAGGGAGGCAAATTAGGAAATCTTGCTTTGTAAAACAACAGCCTGGGCCAGGATCAAGCAATATGTCTTATTGTATGCGATTAAAATTTAGGGTTCTGTAATTGAATCTGTGGCAAATTTGGTTGGTTGAGTATTTGCAGTGATCATTTGAAACCCTGCTAGCAACTAGGAGAGTTCAGCTCTGTTGCAGTTCCCATAATTGTATGCAGAGCTCTCAGAAATTGGTCTTTTAATTTCAAGGTGTTTAAAAGAAAGGCTGACGATCATTTGTTAAAAAAGAAAAAAAGGTGTTTGATATAGAGCTGCTATTTTTGCCTTGCTCTCTCAGAGCCCCAGGCCGGACGTGTCACGCTGGCTGTGTGTTCGCATTAGTTCAGAGGAGTTGATCTTTATGTGGTTATTTTTCTGCACCCCTACATTCACAGTGATGGTCGTAGCTGACAGCCACATTCAGATCCATGAGAATGGCGTTTATAATCAGCTACAGTGAAGGGACAATGATTCAGCTGAAATAAACTTTACATGGTTGTCCCCTTACCCCAAATCTGACAAACAAGTGCTGGAGTTATTAATAGTGGAGCAAGACCACTGTACTCAAGGCCACCTTTTAAGTACATTCATTGTCAGGGTTAAGTGCCTTGCTCAAGGGCCCAAAAGTGGTAGCTTAGCAGACTCTGGTATTGAACACACAACCCTGTGAAAATAACCCAGCAGCATTGAGCCATTGTTGAGTTCAATACTATCAACTGTCAAGAGCAGGTGAAGACCAAGTCTGAAGACACCTTAAGACAAGACAACCATATACACCATTTGATGGAATTTGGCTTTCCACTTTTTTTCCATCCATGCAGTGAACACACACATACACACCAGTGAAACACACACAGTGGACAGTGTGAACACTTGCCTGGAGCGGTGGGCAGCCATTGCTGCAAGCGCCTGGAGAGCAGAGAGGGTGAAGTGCCACTGTTGCTCAAGGGCCCAACAGTGGCAGCTTGCCGAGCCCAGGTATCGAACCCACAGCCCTGTCATCAATAGCCTGGTGCTCTAACTGCTGAGCCAATACTGCCCCTGGTGGAGATGATTAACAACATGGTAGTGCTGCATGTAGTGTGTGTGTGTGTGTTGCGCATCTCTAGGAGCCTGGGGTTCTGGTGTCTGTGTGAGAAGAGTTTAGTGTGTCTGCATGGGTTTCCCTCCAAACATATATGATAGCTGGCTTGGCCCCTTGGTGCGAGTGGTGTTCCTACCCTGCGGTGTGCTCGATGATGAACAGAGCCACCAGTTAAAAAGAAAATACGAGGGCTCTGAATTAGCATGCACTCTCACTCCCGTTCCATTCATCTATGGCTCGTCTGATTGTTCCTCTGTAATCTGTCTGCACTAGAGGAACAGCAGGTTGGTTGAGAACATGCTGCTAGGCTGATGGAAGTGTAATAATTGTGGCTCTCCTTGTAGTGTTGATTTATTTCGCCCTTTGAAGGACTCTTCCACCCTCATGTTTATTAACGGAGACAGTTGTCTACAGAGGAGGAGTAGGCAATGAGCCACTGAGGTAGCCAAGGCTTCTGATTATAGAAAGCTAAAGTAGTGTTCTCTGCTTCTGCCTACATGCTGTCATACACTATGTGTCCTATTTAATGATCAAGC